>NC_134354.1:769414882-769549882 GCF_048569485.1 Anomaloglossus baeobatrachus
TATGGTGGTCTCCTAAAAAGAGCCACTCCTTAGCTAGGTCCTTCCCGGAGGGATATCTGGCTATTTTTTCCATGTCGAGACTCCTAACAGAGGCTCCATGGACCTTTTTGATTTGCATAATTTAGGGAGATGGCAGATATGTGAAGGACTCCAGCATCGTAGACCTCTAACATGGCAAAATCTCACTTGACGGTGGATTTCATCTGCTCTAAATGGTCACAGAGCCCTGGCTGTTAACCTGTCGATGACAATCTACCATTCAATAAGGGACCGGTGAATAGTAGATCTATTTCAAGGCCACTCTTTATGATTCTGTAGCACTTAACCAATTCTAAATTTATGCCCAGCCTGTATGAGCTGCAGTTGCATCCCCTCCCTCTCCCCCTTTTGCTTCCAATGCTCGTGTATTGTCTATAGCAAGGGAAGAATGGAGTCAATGACTCACAGGTAAAACCTTCGACCTCCTCCCAACATTTCATGCTTAAAGGTTGCTGCTGGGTGGAGGGGTACACTTGTCTTTGTTATTAGGGCACCCACAATTGAGTACCCTAACGGCACAAAAAATGGGGCACTCTAGTGCCGCTATAAATGATAATGTCATGGAAACAGTAATAGCTTGGCGCTCTCCTTGGGTAGAAACTTTACTCCGTAGAGCTCAGATGACTCCTACGCAACCATCCAGTCTCCTTTTTTTTGCATTGATGGGGTGGGGGGGGGGGGGAATCCAAAAAAGCAATTTCTGGTTTGGTTTTATATGCTTAAGCCATGTGGCTCGGCTGAATATCCCCTTTCCATGATGTTCTTTTACATCACACATCATAAAATGCTATAAAACATAATTAAAACATAGTATGTAACCCTAAGTGGTATAATTAAAATCTACAGCTCACCGCACATAAAAAAAATAATTTTACATACATTTTTAGCAATGGAAAAATTAAAAGTTGTGAGTCTCGGGAAATGGTGAAACAAACCTTTTCTTTATCCAAATATGAGAAATTTTTAAGCCACTAAATTAGTTTTAAAAAAAAAACTATACAAATTTGGTGTCTCCTTATTTCTACCAACCTGGAGAATCATGTTTCTGGGTTATTTTTTACTACACAATGAATGCCATAAAAGCAAAATCCAAAAACATTGACGGAATTGTTTGGAGTTTTTTGGGGGTTTTTTTTCCTTGTTTTTCGCCATCAAATGTTCAGTGAATGGTTTCAGTCCAAAGAACAAATTATCTTGAGAAATAGAAAACAATCCCTTATATGACTATGTCGACGGAAATATAATAAAGTTATAGCTCTTGGAAAATGGGAAGCAAAAAAATAAAAGAACAAGAATGAAAATTTGATGGGTTGAGAAGGAGTTAAAAAGTCAGCACTGACTAGTAGGATTGTTGCTGCATTTAGTAGGTGGCACTAGTAATCCTATTCTTCTTGAAGAGGATATTTGCGTTGAAGGTACTGTGACGGAGCAATGTTCAAAGAAGGCACTCTGATAGCTGTAACGTTCGCCACCGGAGATGGTAAAGCGGCGAGCTGAAGTGGGCCACCTGGACCACAGGGCGAACCCAGGCTTACCCTTTGCTGGGAGGGGCTTGACTAAGTGCCCACTATGAAGCGGACGCCAGGTGGTACTCCCAGGGCAAAGACCGGGACTGTGTCAGCTGACCCCTAGGGCAGGGATGGACACAGGTGCTAAGAGGGACTACCACGATAGCTGTGGCAGACTGGACGGATAGGTTGTGGCAGACTGGACGGATAGGCAGAGTCACTAGGAAGGGAGTGGCTGAGGCATATGGCATGGCCAGGACGGACAGACAGAGTCAGTAGTAATGCAGGGGCCACCGAAGTGGCCGAGGCAGATGGCACGGCCAGGAGGGACAGGCAGAGTCACTAGCAAGGCTGGAACCTTCGGAGTGGATGAAGCACATCGCATGGCCAGGATGGAAAGGCAGAGTCTCGAGCAAGTTTTTGACCACTGGAGTGGCTGATGCAGATGGCACAGCTGGGATCAACAAACACAGTCACTAGTAGCAGAGCAGGACAGACAGGTTGAAGATACCAACAGAACAGGACGGACTGGAACCAGGTACCAACAAGACTGGACAGACTGGAACCAGGTACAAGCAGGACTAGGACGGAGAAGGGGACCTGACAACTAGATGGCTAGGGCACAGAACCACTAACTGAACACGTTGATCAGGCACCTCCCCTAGTGGGAGAGCGCCTGAAGTACCCAGTGCCTCTCAGCGATATGCTGAGAGGCACTTGGAGGACATTGCACACTGGCCTTTTAAGAGAAGGACAGTGGTGCGTGCAGGCACTAGGAGCACTTCCGGAAAACCTGTGCCGCAAGCACAGGCCCCAGGAAAGGGAAGCAGGAAGCACCCATGTGGAGGACTGCAAGGACGCAGGGCAGCATGGTGAGAGCCTGCCACGGTGGTGAGTAAGCGCACATTCCTGTGGGGAGGAAAGCGAGGGCTGCAGGGATGGCAGTACTATAGTAGCTCTCATGTTGGGAGTACTCCAGTGACACCACTAAAAATCCCATAATGCATTATAGGACTTCCTCAGCAAGGGCTATATGTTGTAAAACAATTTTACAGTGGTAGATCTTCTGGAGATTGAATGCTGTTTCAGTAGAAACAACTTCAAGGTTCTTAACCCAAGTGAGAAAGCGAAGTAGGTGAATATCATACGTTGGTGCCTTTAAGCTCAGATCTCCACCGATTTCGAAGATAGTCATTCATAGTTGTTATGTGACAAACACACGAAAAGTCGTCAATGTATTGACTGTGGTATTAATAGTGGATGTGGTCAATTAAGTTTGGGCTTCTCTTCGGCAAGAGAAATTTGGAAAAAAGTCATGTTGTTTCCCAGAAACATTCAAATTGTCTCTTCAGGGAGGAAGAAGACAAACAATGGTGTCACCTATTGGAAGTAGCAATCCTAAAAGTTAAAAGTGACCCTCCAACGAGTCTTGTCGTATGACTTAGGATTTATGCCACATCAGAACCTAAATTTGCAGATGTTTTGGGATGGTTGTCCCTCATCAGTGCAAAGTATGAAATCTGATTTGGCTGTATAAGAGGCTAAGACGGGGTCTAAAGGGGAAGCTATTCTCTTTATGGAGACTGACACACCATTCCAGCATGCCAGTGAGGAGACTTTAAGTGGTAATGCTCCTCTGAGAAATATTCAAATTGTCTCTTCAGGGAATTCTAAGTCATACGACAAGACTCGTTGGAGGGTCAATTTTGACTTTTAGGATTGCTACCTCCAAGAGGTGGCACCAGAGTTCGTCTTCTTCCTCCCTGAAGAGTTAATTTGAATATTTCATAGAGGAACATTGCAACTTAAAGTCTCCTCACCGGCATACTGGAATGGTGTGTCAGTCTCCGTAAGGAGAATAGCTTCCACTTTAGTTCCCAGAAACAGTGACACTCTTGCCCACAGTCTGCCTTTGGTATCATGGTTCATCCCTAATGATGGGAATACTGCTCTACCAGTCAACACTGTATAATAGTGACCATGAATATAATCCAACCTTTTTCCTTGAGTTTTGGGTACCTAGCTGATGATGGAATTTTTACATCGTCTTGTTGTAACCAGGGATTATGCCTGACCGTTTCTCGTGGGTTGGTGCAGAACCCCACGAGAAGCTGTAATGGAGAAAGTAAAGCGAGATTAATTTAATATGTGACACTCCGGAGAACGTCACATCTCCATTTCATTCGCACCTATTCCCGCTTTATGATTTACTTCCTGAAAGCAATTTTCTTTTGTCCGGCATCTTTTCATCTCCCTTAAGTGGCTCGGGGACCTCTTCATCTTAGTGACGAGCTGTCGGCTTCCGCCATGCCACAACTTGTAGAAATATAGTGACTTATTCCAGCGTGAAGGCAAAGCTTTCAGAAATGATTAGGATGTTGGTTTTTATATTTTAGTTTATGCAAAATTCAAGATCTGCGCGGAGCGGTACAACACAACCTATCAGTCAGTGTGTGGGCAGCATGGTCTCCAATGTAGAGCCTCAAAAAAATCTGTACTCCCATGACTTCTTCTGTATTTACGTGCCCAAAATATCGTGTATATTTAATTCCTGAACTTGTTGTTCATATGGAGGTCTTCACCTTATTCCTGTAGCTTCCACTTTGGAACACGACTACGGGGAAATGTTCATCTGAAAAGGGTTCATTAGGGTTGAGGCATATGGTGACCTAAGTCTAATGTATTCATACAGCTCTGTTCACCCCATTAATGCGAAATGAAAGTCTCGTTCTGGTGTTCATGAGGCTGGTAAATCTCATGTATAGAATAGCCTCTCATCGCCAGTGTACATCGTACCAATTTCCCAATGTGTACCTCCAATGGAAGACTGATTCATGCCACTGTGGCACCCTGCGGCTTCAGGCGCCGCAGGGTACTACACCTCGGCCGAGGTGTGGTATCCATCCCGGGTAAGGAGGCGGTCATCCAACGGTGTACATGACAATCCATACAACATACAGATGCCCTCCCGCTGGGACTGGGCTATGGTAAGCCCGCTTTACACGCTACAATATATCTTACGATGTGTCGGCGGGGTCACGTCGTAAGTGACGCACATCCGGCATCGTAAGGTACATTGCAGTGTGTGACAGGTACGTGCGATTGCGATTGAACGGTAAAACGTTCATCGCATGCACGTCGTTGAATCCTGACGAATTGCACGTCGGGTTGTTCAATGTTCCCGGGGCAGCACACATCGCACTGTGTGACACCCCAGGAACATTGAACAGATCTTACCTGCCTCCCCCGGCTCCAGCCGGCAATGTGGAAGGAAGGAGGTGGGCGGGATGTTTATGTCCCGCTCATCTCCGCCCCTCCGCTTCTATTGGCCGGCTGCCGCGTGACGTCGATGTGACGCCGAACATCCCTCCCACTTCAGGAAGTGGACGTTCGCCGCCCACATCGAGGTCGTATGGACGGGTAAGTACATGTGACGGGGGTTAATCGTTTGTGCGGCTCGTTCAACAAATTGAACGTGCCACACATACGATGGGGGCGTTGCAAATAGCACGATATTGTATGCGAAATTGCAACGTGTAAAGCAGGCTGTAGCTGCTGTGGGTGGCCATCACAAGGTATAGGACCTCCTGACCACTAATTCAGCCTCCCGAGAGGTGGGGCACCTGCAGGGGAAGTGAGGAGTAGCATACACATAGTGAGACAAAAAAAAACACCAAAAAACTGAGCTGTAACAAAAAAGCAGTAAACATGCAACATTACAAGCATGTAGATGGCAGCCTCTAGACAAGAAAAAAACAAAGAGAAAAATTGTATGAAAAATACCCTTAATAATAATGAATAAAATGCAAGTGCTTAGTAACAGGGTACTTAGTATATACATTTTTGTAAAACCGTAAGAAGCCATCCCACCTCGTCACGGTGTACCCATCTGGGACGGTCCCTAACCTACTAAACTTAAAACCATTATACATACCTGACCTGTGTCTATCAAAAACTCCAATGTGAATGGTAACAAGTGGTCAGCTGGTGAACAAGAGTGGTCAACATAGTGAGACAAGCCTGGACCAGCGAGCAGCCAGCAGCAACCAAGGGAAGAGAACACAGACGCAGCAAGGGGCCTGTAGTTTGGAGCCGGAGAGGCTCGACCCGAGTTCCTAGGAAAGAAGGGGTATCCCAGGTTTCGCGGAGAGTGCTGCAGGTGTCGCGGGCGGAGGAGGGGACGCCGCGCTCTCCCACTGCTTGGGTCCGGCCGCTGCTGCTGCTGCTCGGTGGTGGCTCGAGCGGTGGGCCGGATCCCGGGGACTCGAGCGGCGCTCCTCGCCCGTGAGTGAAAGGGGGGGTTGATTGTGGGGATTTATTGTCCGTGACGCCACCCACGGTTGTGGTGATATTGGTGACACCACCGCTGCTCTAAACGGGAATCCCGGGAACGGTGACAGGGAGCAGCTTTGTTGTTAGTTCTCCCCTCCGTGGGTAGGGGGTTGGTTGTCCCGGGGCCCGGTGATGGGGGTAGGGATGGATGGCAGGCAGGTTACGGGGCCTGGCGAGGTGCAGGGTCGCGGGGGCAGCGCTGTGCCGCACAGCACGGTGGTACTCACTCGGCCAATGATGAAGACACAGTTCTCGGTAAAACACACGGCTGGATGGACGGGTCCCACAGACGGCTGCGGTGTTGTTTCTCCCGGCAGGTTGATGGTGACTGCCTTTCCCTGTACCTAAGTACGGTAGATGGTTCCGATTGGTTCCCACCGGTAACCCGCTCCCCAGCTTGGATATGGGCTGGAGGAGCCCCTTTTGCCCGCAGGCTCTGGCCCTGAGAAACAGTTGCCTTGGCGGTGGCGGTGTCTCCCTCTCTTTTTTGGACTGTTGCCTTCTGTCGGGACTTGGCTGTTGGGAAACCCAGGAGGTTCCCTTCACTAACGAGTTCGACAAATTCACGGCGACTCCTAGCCTTGCCGGGGTCCGTAAGCCCCTGCCAGATGGTGCTGGCTTCTCTTTGCGTACCGGTCCGGTACCGCCGGGCCACCGCCCATCCACGGTCTTTACGGCAAGCTCTGATAGGCCACTCCTGCAGACGGTCACCACCATCTGCCAACCTTGCTGATCCGTCCGGGCCACACACCCGGACCAACTTCAGTCTGCTCAACTGCTACTTTCCTCCTTCCACTTTCACCTCCAACTCTAATCTGACTGCTTTTCCCGCCTCCAGGACTGTGAACTCTTTGGTGGGCGGGACCAACCGACTGGCCCACCCCCTGGTGTGATCATCAGCCCCTGGAGGAAGGCAACAAGGGTTTTGTGTCTGACTTCGGTGTGCCTGACCGGGAGTGTGGGGTGTGTTGGTGTTGTTCTCTGTGGCCCCTGGCTTGTCCAGGGCGCCACACAGGCATCCGCGACCTGTTCCATGGCCCAGGTGCTGGGGTGGAGGGAAGACCACTAGAAAGGACACACAGAAGGAACACCGGCCTTGACCTCTGAACTATCCGGAATCGGCTGGAGCCCTTAACAGCGGATCTCTGCAGTCCAAAGGCGGTGACATCTTAGTGGGTAAAGAACTCTGACTGCAACCTCTGTGTCATCCCATCTCTCCCGGCACCATCGCCTTCGCGCTCTGGCGCCATCGGCTACTACAATGCCCAACATCCACCCTGGGGCCTAGCTCTGCCTTTGGAGAGCTGTACCAAATACGCTGCATCACCATCCGCCCCAGAGAGAACCTCTGCAGCGGCGGCTAGTTCCTGGCCGCACAACACAGGTGGCGTCATGAATAATTACTCCCATCTTTATTGACATAGACGGAGTCACGAAACTGGGCTTGGCTGCTGTGACAGCCCAAACCTACACCGGCCCAGCGACGAGCAACCCCCAAGACCCCGTGGGCGCGTCACCACCTTATTGGCAAACAATGGCACATGTTGTCCATAGAATCCCATTGAAAAAAAATCATGCAGTACAATGGCGTATCTATAGTTATTCTACTGATGTATATATATTTTTTTCACGGTTGCCCACTGCATGAAAAAGCGACAGTCTGTTTCACTTTCCTATACAGTTGAAAAAAGTGTACATGGATACATACCATACCTGACAGAGGCCAACGGTTACGCAGCTGTCTTCCTTGGCATGGCTCCACTTTCTTCCCCTATGGCTGCGGACCTCTGCTGCGCTCCACGTCGGGTTTTACAATTAGCCTGCATGCCTCCATGACATCATCTTCCCAGGCCTTTTAAGGCCCATTTGGACACACCTCTGAGCACTAAATCGAACCTGTGTCCTAAAGTCATTTGTTTGTACTCTGACTTTATCCAAGTCCTTGAGTTTCTTTTGTCTCCTCCGAGGTATGTGAACTCTTTGTCATTCCAGCAGGTTATCTCATCCCTTGCTTTAAATTTCTTAAATTATTATTGGAGTATGTTTGCAATACATATATACACCTGCTGCCATTTAACACGCTACCTGCTGTGAACCTACACCTGTGTGCTTGCTTCACACCTGCCATCTTTCTACTTCTGCCTCTGTGGCTTCCAGCCTGTCCGGTAGCGCCAGTCCTCATGGTTCCACATGCCAGACAGCCAGTTGTGCCGAAACCTGACAAGCTGCTGTGCGGATGCCAGGAGTCCGCGTGTTCAGCCTGACCTGCGGCTTTGTTGATCCACCTCACCAGCCTGACATTATATATATATATATATATATATATATATATATATATATATATATATATATATATAAAAATGTCATGAGGTGCCACTAGTAAAGACCACATTGCCTATTAGTCCACCAGTTCAGGAGGTTCAGTGCTGTCAACGTATTCTGCATCTGCATGGCCACCGGCCGCTGTCTCTGAGGCCCCCTTCACACGTCCGTGTCTCCGGTACGTGTTTGGTCCGTTTCCTCACGTGTCGGAGACGCGGGCACATGTAGACCCATTAAAATCAATGGGTCTGCACACATGTGCATGTTTTGCCATGGACCGTGTTTACGTGTGGAGCATATGTGTTCCCCACATGTAGACATGTCCGTTTTTCTCCAACATCACGGGTGTCACACGGACCGCACAGATGTGATCCGTGTAATACGCACCGGAGAAAACACGTGTCTGAGAAAGAAAAAAGAATTTCTATACTCCCCTTCTCCAGCGCTGCTATCTCTGCCGCTGCTGTCACTCGCTTCCGACCACCGCTCATTATGCTCATTGCATATGCACTCCACTGCAGCAGCGGGGAGTCGGCAGGACCGGAGACCGAAGATCAGCACCAAGGACAGCGACACCAGGGACAGGTGAGTAGAAAGTTTCCGTTCTCCATGTGTTATCACGGATAACACACAGAGAACACACGTGTGCCATATACAGGGCACACAGAGGATAATACGCACCTTTAACACGTCTGTGAAAAACGTGCGTGATTTTCATGGACGTGTGAAGGGGGCCTTAACAAGACTTCACCTTTACTGACTACTATATGGCATAAAAGCTGGGGTCACATCAGAGTATGTTGTCTCATGGGAGAGAATCAGAGCGATTACGCAAATTACACTATGATGAGAGTTTGAGTTGAGCGTCATCCACTGTGTTCCGATTGTCTTCTATGTGAGAATCGGAGCACAGGTGAGGAGAAGATGAAGAACTTAATTTCTCCATCTTCTTCATTGTCTGTTTCAGCATAAATTAGACTGTACAGAAAACATTTACTTCCTACACTTTTGAAGGCCTTGTGGATATTTGTGTTTATCTTTTCATTCTGGGCTACTTCTCCTCTCATGACTTACTTGATCCCAAAAACTGGTTGGTTTTAAGATATAGCTTTACCGGGGCAAAAATTTGATCTATGGTTATGACTGTGCCACAATCAAGGACATTACTCCCTTTGCACTAATCTGCAAGAGTTATCACACCCTGGCTCTTTTATTAAGGGGGACCCAAAGGTCTGTGCCACATAAGAAAACCCAACTTGTATAGTGTAGGCAGAAGATCCATGAGCTTTAAGTTATGTTTTCGATAAAACACATTCATCTACCAAGGTTTGTAAATGGAATGACTTTGCACTTTTCAACAATGACCATACTGGAAAGGAAAAAAGTTGTTAAACCAGGAGTGCAATGTCAGGGATATTTCTAGGACATCACGTAGATATCCCACCGCTGCCCCCAAATGTCAGGGAGACAGCCTGGGAGATCGCAGAGATATCCAACCACTGCCACCAAAGGTCATGGAGATAGCCTGGAAGATAATGCAAGTATCCCATCCCAATTTGTGACAAATATCCCTCCATGGCCTCCAATCATCAGAGCAATAAGCAACTGACTGATAATTGCTTTTGCTACTAGGCCGAGTACTGGACACTTTCACGGTGAATTTATAGTATATACACATCCGATTCCAACGCATGGAAAATATATATACTTCGGTACGGTGACTGCCAAACTCCACATTAACCCAATGAAAACTAGCTGCCACCACCAATCATTCATACAGGCCGATTGTACACCCGTTCTAGGTAGAGTATGACTTTGGGGATGCGCTTTATAGAGCAAAAAGAATGAAGTTATAACATTTTATATATGTAATCTGAAAAGTCGTCTGTCTAAAAATATAATTAAAAGATGTTACAAGGGGGAACAAAAGAATACAGCATATACAATTACATAAAATAAAAAGGATAAACAAAAGAGAAGTACTATACCTGTGTCATGGAAGCGCTCCTTTTAGGGAAACAGACAGAACCACAGTGCTCTTCTCACATTGAGCTTTGCACATACCTTGCCGACTGTCATGGCAGTGTCAGGCTCTGTGCAGATTGCAGATTCTTACACTCCGCCCAATGGTTTATCTGGTGTCAACACAGGCAAACTCGGGCGTCGACATGCTGTGTGCTGATTCATAGGCAGGCTAGCAAGAGTTAATCTGTGCTTGTCTGCTGAGTAGGTTCCTTTGATTACATGTTGTGGGGAGGTCTATAACTTCTGCTCCTCTTCTATTTAAGCTGGATGAAATGTTTTACCCATGCCAGCTATAGTTTGTCTTTGTTAGTCTGTGAGGTGTGGTATCCCAGATTCTCTGGTGAAAATTGTGCTATTTGCTTGGTGCGGTCGTGTAGTTTACCCCTGTTGTTTTGTACTTTATTCCTGCTCTTGGTTTTCCTCCTGAATCTCTTATTATCTTTACCTTTGTGTGTGCACGCTTTGAGACAGAGTTTTGTTTTTCCCTTGTCTGTCTTTATCTGTGGGTTTCGTCACACTCCTGTCTCGTCCTTCCTTGGGGGGAGGGGGAATCAGATCAGGACTGGTCAGGAACAGGGCCAGGGAGGAGACTCAGGCCTCTCCACCACTAGGGGTATCCCTGAGAATATAGCATAGGGCCCCCTAGCTTGAGTGACAGCTTAGGGACCCCGGTTCCCTGCTATCCCAGAGTCATCATTACGGCACTGCCTTCCAGGAATGACAAAGGCAAAAATTCAAACTTCTGATTTTATGAGATAAAGGTTATACCCAAATACTTACCTATTCTGAGCTCATATGGGGCTGGTCATGGGATGTGGCCTGAAAATCATCATTGTATAGCCTATGGAGCTGAGGATAGGCCGTCACTTTCAAAGTCTTGGATAACCCCTCCAACAAGGAGAAATATCATGGTAACAAAATGGTTAATCTAACTCCGAGAGGAACTTTCATTGTCCCCCAAAGTTCTTTATTACTGGGCATAATGTACTATTCGTCAAGGTGACATTGTACCTGGCAGCCAGTGAGCGTTCGCTCCAACACAATGTCCTATTATCTCCAGTGACCACAATATCAGAAGAGGTCGCATGACTCGCAGGAGACATCCCGATACAATAAATGTTGTGTGACCCCCCACCCGGATGTCGCACTCCAGAGTAATAGGAAAGACTCATTCTTTTTTTTTTATTTTCTACTTTGCCACAATGAAGTCTTGTATCTTCTTCCCGCAGGGCTGCACATTCTCTCTGGATCCAATTTATTCAGCAGGCAGCAAATTTAAGAAGATCAATAAAAATGGGTAATGAGGAGACTCTGCCGAGGATCGCAGATTTGATGGATAAAGGACAGATGGTCTGGAAATTATCTACATACGGTAGTAACTTATACAATGGAGAGAAACAAAAAAATGGGTCCCGCTACTTGTACCAACCGGCAATCGCACCAACACTAAATTGATTAAAATGGCAAAACACCCACTTTGTAGTGTCCTTCAACTCCTAGATTGAGAGAGCCATTGATTATTTAAGGGTAAAGAGAGAGTCCCAGTGTCACGGGGTCCTTCTCCGATATCACACAATCAACAGAGCGAGAGATCAGTGCGCAATCCAAAGAACATTTATTCCAAGCAAAATCAGAAGGTTCATAAAAAAAATCCATCACACAGAGGGTAAAATAGTCCAGTAATGGCATAATTGACTCCCACTCTTCCAGCAGTCCTTTTCCAGGCAAATGGGGGTTTCTCAACGGCTCTCTGGGGTGCTGCCTGTAGCTGCAGCTTCTCCCCCAGAGGATCAATCTTCTGCCTTGTCTCTTGAAGTTCCCTGACAGACCGAACAATCTCAATGGTAAACAGAGAGTTTAGGTGGATCCCCGGCCCCCCTCCCCCATACTTAGAAACAAAAGCCCAGCAGGGGGTGATTAACCTAACTTAACAGCACAATGTACTCAGAATGGACAGAGCACCACGCCCAAAATACTAATCCACACAAAAACACACACAACTCCCCATAGTCCACCATCACACCCAGTATTGCCAATTCTAGACTTGTGAAACAACTCATCACCAATTACCCCCTTTCCCCAACCAACAGGTTGGCAACTTTTGCCATGCCCTCAACATCAGGGTCTTTTAAAATCACCATATAACTAAAGAAAAATAGAAATACTAATTATATGTAGCATTCTTTATGGAGTCTATGACAGTATTTTTTCGCTACTGTTTGGCAGTATTAGTTGACCACTGTATGAAAGTATTATTTGAGTGCTGTGTGGTTATATTTGGTTGTTGATGGATTTTTGGGGAACAGTATTATTTGGGCCCTACATAAAAATGTTCTTTGGGGACTATATATTGTTGCTATTCTGTTTTTTTTTTTTCATTATTACAATGTGTCGGTATTATCTCAGTATAGTGTGGAAGTCAGATATATAAAGGCTTTTAATAGGGGGTTGAAGGTCAATTTTTATATCCCAGTAAAACACTACAGCAAGATCAATTTTTGCTCTGATACATCGTCATAAAGGTTTACTTTTCTGGACTACAATTATGGTGTTGATATTTGGCACTTACCGTATTTTTCAGATTATACGACGCACTTTCCACCCAAAAATTTGGAAGGAAAATGAGGGGTGCGTCTTATAATCTGAATATAGCTTACTGGAGGTGGTGGAGAATGATCACAGGAAGCAGGGGCGATGCTGCGGCATTGCATTGTGCTGCGGGCACTGTGCTGGTGCTTGTTGCGAACGGTGAAGCAGGGGCTACCCTAATAATGTCAGCAGTACAAGTTTCAAATAATAGCGCCCTAAGTCGGCGCGTGCACAAATGGAGCTCTTGGCTCAATATCTCATCTGCGCATGCGCCGCCTCCGGCCCATTGATCTCAAGGAAAGTGGCGCTTGCACAGATGAGATCTCGGCTCTCAGCTTGTCATTGACGGTTTCTCTTCCATTGAGAGCTCCTTTGACCCTATGTTGTGGGCTCACAGTAACAGCTTCCAAATACAAATGCCACACCTAGAATCAGCTCCAGACCTTTTACCTGGTTTATGAGGAAATGGCCCATGCAGCCCATTAAAGAGCTTTTGAGATGATTTTCTATTACTTTTGGTCCTTCGATAAGAGGCAGCTACATATTAAAGAGCTGTAAATCCTAAACCCTTCCAATTAGGATGTGAATACCTTCAAATTAAAGCTGAGAGTCTGAATTTTACGCCAATATTGATTATATAACGATATCTTCAAATTGTTTTGATAAAATGCTAAAAGTCCAAAATTTGTATAACTGTCCAAATTTTGGACCTAATGTACAAGCATTGGGAATATTACAGTACCTTACAAACCGCAGAAAAGGTTAAATATATCCCAGTCAAGTGGTAAAAAAAGAAAATAAAAAAAAAGACTTTACCCTAAATAGAAATATACTATCATAAGTTTTAATTTTGTACAGAAATCTCGGCTTGTCCCATTTTTAATAACTTATCCAATTTGCCAGCTGAAAACACTAAGGGCAGATGGTAAGAAATGCTTATACCAGCCAACAGACCTATAAATTGATTTTCTGACTTGGAAACAGATTCTGTTTTTTTTCTTTCCTTTTTTCATTATTATAAAAATAGTTTCTGCAGTGCTCAAGGGAAAACAGGCTTTATAACATACAGGGATAAGAAGCAAAGCGCAACGGTCTATAGAGAAAATGCGAAAAAGGATTATTTTCAAGAAGGGAGAAGTAACAGTATATACTGCATGCAATGGAGATCTACAGCGGACAATGTACATCAGAGCTTGATGTGCTGAAGAGACAGAAACATGATTCCACGGAACTCCACCGACATGTGTCGAAGCGCCCCATCATAAATCATTAAGGTACAAAATATAGAGTAATATGGAATAACTACTATAATACATCCTCCAATGTACAAGAATATAACTTCCATAATACTGCCCCCTATGTACAAGAATATAACTACTATAATACTGTCCCTATGTACAAGAATATAACTACTATAATACTGCCCCTATGTACAAGAATATAACTACTATAATACTGCCCCCTATGTACAAGAATATAACTACTATAATACTGCCCCCTATGTACAAGAATATAACTACTATAATACTGCCCCCTATGTACAAGAATATAACTACTATAATACTGCCCCCTATGTACAAGAATATAACTACTATAATACTGCCCCCATGTACAAGAATATAACTGCTATAATACTGCTCCTATATACAAGAATATAACTACTATAATACTGCCCCCTATGTACAAGATTATAACTACTATAATACTGCCTCCTATGTACAAGAATATAACTACTTTAATACTGCCCCCCTATGTACAAGAATATAACTACTATAATACTGCCCCTATGTACAAGAATATAACTACTATAATACTGCCCCCTATGTACAAGAATATAACTACTAAAATACTGCCCCTATGTACAAGAATATAACTACTATAATACTGCCCCCTGTGTACAAGAATATAACTACTATAATACTGCCCCCTATGTACAAGAATATAACTACTATAATACTGCCCCCTATGTACAAGAATATAACTACTATAATACTGCCCCCTATGTACAAGAATATAACTACTATAATACTGCCCCCATGTACAAGAATATAACTACTATAATACTGCCTCCTATGTACAAGAATATAACTACTTTAATACTGCCCCCCTATGTACAAGAATATAACTACTATAATACTGCTCCTATGTACAAGAATATAACTACTATAATACTGCTCCTATGTACAAGAATATAACTACTATAATACTGCTCCTATGTACAAGAATATAACTACTATAATACTGCTCCCTATGTACAAGAATATAACTACTATAATACTGCCTCCTATGTACAAGAATATAACTACTATAATACTGCCTCCTATGTACAAGAATATAACTACTATAATACTGCCTCCTATGTACAAGAATATAACTACTATAATACTGCCCCCTATGTACAAGAATATAACTACTATAATACTGCCCTATGTACAAGAATATAACTACTATAATACTGCCCCTATTTACAAGAATATAACTACTAAAATACTGCTCCTATGTACAAGAATATAACTACTATAATACTGCCCCTATTTACAAGAATATAACTACTATAATACTGCTCCCTATGTACAAGAATATAACTACTATAATACTGCTCCTATGTACAAGAATATAACTACTATAATACTGCTCCTATGTACAAGAACATAACTACTATAATACTGCCCCTATGTACAAGAATATAACTACTATAATACTGCCCCTATGTACAAGAATATAATTACTATAATACTGCCCCTATGTACACGAATACAACTACTATAATAATGCCCCTATGTACAAGAATAAAACTACTATAATACTGCCCCCTATGTACAAGAATATAACTACTATAATACTGCCTCTATGTACAAGAATATAACTACTATAATACTGCTCCTATGTACAAGACTATAGCTACTATAATACTGCTCCTATGTACAAGAATATAACTACTATAATACAGCCCCTATGTACAAGAATATAACTACTATAATACTGCTCCCTATGTACAAGAATATAACTACTATAATACTGCTCCCTATGTACAAGAATATAACTACTATAATACTGCTCCCTATGTACAAGAATACAACTACTATAATACTGCTCCTATGTACAAGAATACAACTACTATAATACTGCCCCTATGTACAAGAATACAACTACTATAATACTGCTCCTATGTACAAGAATATAACTACTAAAATACTGCCCCCTATGTACAAGAATATAACTACTATAATACTGCTCCTATGTACAAGAATATAACTACTATAATACTGCTCCTATGTACAAGAATATAACTACTATAATACTGCTCCTATGTACAAGAATACAACTACTATAATACTGCTCCTATGTACAAGAATACAACTACTATAATACTGCCCCTATGTACAAGAATATAGCTGCTATAATACTGCCCCTATGTACAAGAATATAACTACTATAATACTGCCTCCTATGTACAATAATATAACTACTATAATACTGCTTCTACAGTGCCTTGAAATAAATATTCATACTGCGTGAACTTTTTCACATTTTTTCATATTGCTTCTTCAAATTGAATTGTATTTTATTGAGAATGTATGTGATATACCAATACTAAGTAGCAAGTATTTGTGAAGTGTAAAGCAAATGATATATGGTTTTCTAAATACTTAAAACATATAAATCTAAAAGGTGTTACATGCATTTATATTCAGTCTCATGTAGTCTGATACTCTGAAATAAAATCCTATGTGACCATTGCCTCCAGAAGTCAACTAATTAGTTATTGAGTCCACCTCTGTGTAATTTATTCTCAATATAACTACAGCTGTTCTGTGAAGGCCTCAGAGGTTTGTTTGAGAGCATTAGCGATCAAACAGCAGCCTAAAACCAAGGAACACACCGGACAGGTCAAAGAAAAAGTTGTGGAAAAGAGTAAAGCATGGCTAGCTTATAAAAAAAAATAGGCCAAGCTCTGAACATCTCACGTAGCACTGTTCAATCTATCATCAAAAAAGTGGAAGGAGCATGGCACAACTGCAAACTTACCAAGACATGGCTGTCCACCGATACTGACATCCCAAGAAGGAGATCACTAAGAAAAGCAGCCTAGAGGCCCATGGTTTGGAGGAGCCGCAGAGATCACAGCTCAGGGGGGAAAAAAATGTGTTCGTAGTACAACTTATTAGTCATATACTCCTCAAATCTGGTCTTTTTGGAAGATTGACAAGAAGAAAGCCATTATTGAAAGCAAGAAGCCATTCGACATCCCATTATGCAATGTAGAGGACACAGTGAGCATGTGGAAGAAGGTGTTCTGGTCAGATGAGTCCAAAGGATAACTTTTTGGGTTTAATGGAAAATTTGGTGTCCTTTAAATAACTCAACACACAGCCATTAATGTCTGAACCGCTGGCAACAAAAGTGAGTACACCCCTAAGTGAGAATGGCCAAATTGTGCCCAGTTATCCATTCTCCCTCCCCGGTGTCATGTGACTTATTAGTGTTTCAAGGTCTCTGGTGTGAATGGGGAGCAGGGGTGTTACATTTGGGGTTAGTGCTCACACACTCTCTCATACTGGTCACTGGAAGTTCAGTATGGCTCCTCATGGGAAAGAATCATCTGAGGAAAAGAATTGTTGCTCTACATAAAGATGGCCGAGGCTATAAGAAGATTGCCAGCACCCTGACACTGAGCTGCAGCACGGCGGCCAAGACCATACAGTGGTATAACAACACAGGTTCCACTCAGAACAGGCCTCACCATGACCGACCACAGAAGCTGAGTGCACGTACTCAGGATCATATCCAGAGGTCGCCTTATCAGAACAGACGTATGAGTGCTGCCAGCATTGCTGCAGAGGTTACAGGGATGAGGGGTCTGCCTGTCAGTGCTCAGACCATATGCCGCACAGTGCATCAAATTGGTCTGCATGGTTGTCATCCTAAAAGAAAGCCTCTTCTAAAGATGATGCACAAGAATACCCACAAAACGTTTGATGAAGACAAGCAGACTGAGGACATGGTTTACAGAAACCGTCCTGTGATCTGATGAGACCAAGATAAACTTATTTGGTTCAGATGGCGTCAAGTGTGTGTGGCGGCAACCAGTTGAGGAGCACAAAGACAAGTGTGTCCTGCCTACAGTCAGGCATGGTGGTGGAAGGGTCATGTTTTGGGGCTGCACATCAGAGCTGCCAGCTATGGGGAGCTACAGTTCATTGAGGGAACCTTGAATGCCAACATGTATTGTGACATACTGAAGCAGAGCATAATGCCCTCTGTTCGAAACTGGGCCATAGGGCAGTATTCCAACATGTTAACGACCTCAAATACACCTGCAAGACATCCACTACCTTGCTAAAGAAATATAGGGTACAGTTGCTGGACTGGCCAAGCATGTGTGTGTTCAGCATGACAGGTGGGAAGTGATCACAGACAAGAGCATATGCCTGTCCACAGCCAACATGGGCAAGCTCACATTCATTAAAATGATCCAGGCATGGATCACACAGGACAGTACCATTGCCTGACTAAAGAACTATACCAGCAACACTCAACCATTGGTATACTCTATTTGCTGTTCACAATGTTTTGGGGCCTCCAAATTAAAAAAAAAATGAAAAGAAAAAAATAAAATTTAAAAGTGTTGGCTAACCCCCCCCTCCTCCGCCTCTTCCACCTTCACTGCCTTGTCCACCTCCTCCTCCACTTGAACCTCCTCCTCCTGGTTATAAACGTTTTTTTAAATTCTATCTTAATTTAAGTTATGTTCCTAAACAATTCCCCCTCAAAACCCCTCCACACTGTTGACTACCTCCCAGGCCTATTCCACGTACACCACCACGTCCACTTCCCCCTCCACTTAAACTTCCACCTCCTGATTCAAGCCTTTTTTCCCTCTATGCTATTTTAGATAGGTCCTGGGTGCTTTATGGGTCAACTGTGTAAACACGCTCTGTAGGGGCCCATTTTTAAATTGTTGCTCTGTGGGATAACTGCCAATCTTGACTGTGTGGGTCAACTCTGAAAACAGATTGTCCGGGGGCCTATTTTTAAATCGTTGCTTTTTTTGGGAACTCTGCCAATCTTATCTGTGTGGGTCAACTGGGAAAACAGGCTCTGCAGACATCTTTTTTTTAAATTGTTGCTCTGTGGGGGAACTGCCCATCTTGGCTGTGTAGCTCAACTCTGAAAATAGACTATGTTGGGGCCTTTTCTGAAAATTGTTGCTCTGTGGTGGATCTTTTCCAATATTGGCTATGTGGGTCAACTGGGAAAACAGGCTCTGTGTGGGGTCTTAATTAAATTTGTTGCTCTGTGAGGGAAATGCTAATCTTGGCTGTGTGGGTCAACTCTGAAAATAAGCTCTGTATAGGGTCTTTTGAAAATTGTTGCTCTGTGAGGGAACTCTTCCAATCATGGATGTGTGGGTCAAATCTTTAAAGCTACGTGGCAGGCTTTTTTGAAAAATGGTTCCTCTGTGGGGGGGAACTCTTCCAATCTTGGCTGTGTGCGTCAACTCTGAAAACAGGCTATGTAGGGGCCTTTTTTTAAATTGTTGCTTTGGGGTGGAACTCTTCCAATCATGGATGTGTGGGTCAAATCTGAAAAGCTACATGGCAGGCTTTTTTGAAAAATGGTTCCTCTGTGGGGGGGGGGGAACTCTTCCAATCTTTGCTATGTGGTTAGCTCTGAAAACAGGCTATGTAGGGGCCTTTTTTTAAAATTGTTGCTTTGTGGTGGAACTCTTCCAATCATGGATGTGTGGGTCAAATCTGAAAAGCTACGTAGCAGCCTTTTTTGAAAAATGGTTCCTATGTGTGGGGAACGCTTCCATTCTTGGCTGTCTGGGTCAACTGTGAGAATGGACTCTGTAGAGGCCTTTTTAAAAATTGTTATTGCGTAGGAATTCTGAAGTCAGGCTCTGTGGGGGTATTCTTAACATTTTTAGTTCATTTACTTCCTATGTAACCATAATTACTATGGTAACAGAACCCTCTAAGGCTGCTTTCACATTGCGTTTTCACCTATGTTCACTGGTCACGTCGAGGCATCCGTCAAAACCCCACCTCCCCTCCGCAAAACGTGTTTTGGACGCATGATGGTCATAGTAAGGGCTGGGTGGCCTACTAAAGGAAGCAAAATGTGGGTAAAAGAAGTACAATTGCCCTGCAAACACATGAGGATAGAAAAATGACGGCCGCATTCACATTGCGTTTTCACCTAGGTTCGCTGCTCCCGTCGGGGCATCCCTCCCCCCCCCTCGCAAAATGCTGTTTGGACGCATGCGCCGACAGGGCCATTGACTATAATGGAGCAGAAGGAGTCAGCGTGTGCTATGTCTTGCACCATTTTCGGGCGTATATGTCGCGGGCGGGGAGGAGGGTGTCAGCACACCGCGCTCACCCCTTCTGCTCGGGTCCGGCCGCTCAGTGGTGGCTCGAGCCGTAGGCCGGATCCCGGGGGTTTCTCGAGCGGCGCTCCTCGCCCGTGAGTGAAAGGGGGGGTTGTTTGGGGTGTTGGGATAATGTCCGTGACGCCACCCACGGTTGTGGTGATTGGTAGCACCACCGCTGCTTAATACGGGGATCCCGGGGATGGTGATGTGGAGCAGCCAGGTGTTGTGTTGCCCCTCCGTGGGTAGGGGTTGGTGATCCCGGGGCCCGGTGATGGTTTGTGAGGTGCAGGGCCTGGTGGGCGCAGGGACGCGGGGGCAGCGCTGTGCCTTGCGGCACTGTGGTACTCACTCAGCCTGAGACACGGACACAGTTCGTACGGTAAACCAACGGCTGGTAGGGCGGTCCCACAGACGGCTGCTTTGCTTTCCCGGCAGGTGACGGTGATGTCCCTTTTCCTTGCACCTGTATGTACTGATGGTTGCGATGGGTCCCCACCGGTAACCCGCTCCCCGGCTTCAAGCTGGGCCGGAGGAGCACTACACTTTGCCCGCAGGCGCTGGCCCTCAGAGACTGGTGCCCTGGCGGTGGCGGTGCCTCTGTTGTACGGGTTGGGCTGTTGCCTTCAATCGGGACTTGGTTGTTGGGGGAATCTACGTCCCTGACGGATTCGGCAAATTTGGCGACTCCTAGCCTTGCCGGGGTCCGAGAGGCCCCTGCCCTGGTGCTGACTGTCCTTCGGAACACTGTTCCAGACCACCGGGCACACAGCCAACGGGGTCCTTCCAGGAACTTCCAAACGGTCCCCCTCCGGACAGTCACCGCCGTCGCTGACCTTGCTGTTCTGGCCCTACACAAAGCTGGGCTCTCAGGCTTGCACACTCTCTGCTCTGTCACCACTTCTTGCTTTTCTCCTTTTCCACTTTTCTGTTGTTTACTCTAGCCCTTCACTGGACTTCACTCTCCCCCTGCCCGGGGCTATCTGCCTGGTTTTCCCGCCTCCAGAGTTGTGAGCTCCTCGGTGGGCGGAGCCAACCGCCTGGCCCACCCCCTGGTGTGCATCATCAGACTCCTGGAGGAAGGCAACAAGGATTTGTAGTTTAGCTGTGATGTGCCTACCTGGAGTGTGGGGTGTGGTGGTGTTGTGACCTATGACCCCTGGCTTGCCCAGGGCGACACATTCCCCCTTAGCAAAATGCAGACCGTCCACGGGCTGCCGTCCTACACCGGTTTTATTTTTCTGAAAAAGGGGTAACAGGGTTAAACAAACAATAATAACATTTTTAATAACTTCTTCCCAAGACGGGAGGCACATTTCTTTTAACGTTTCAACGGTTTACGGTTACGGTTTCCGCTCTCTCCCACCCAAGTAACCTGGCCCTGATGCTGCCCCTAAAACCCAGGCAGCACCCCTTGACCCACAGTCCAGCACACGGTACCCGAGCGGGATCTGTCCTTCCCCTCCAGAGGGTAGCCACCGGTTCCTTTGGTGGCTGGGCCCTAGCCTGCTCTGCTCAGGGCCCTCCCTCCAACCTGCCTCTCCGGAGGCGGCACTGCGGAAACGGTAACGGTACCCAACATATTTACAAGCCACTAACGTCTGTGGTTGCCCTGCAAGTTCACGGGCTTGTCCATGGATAGTTCCCATGCAAAACAACTTTTTAAACGGTCCCCACGGGGACAACGGTGCCGGCTCCAGCCGGTTGCAATCACAAAGCAAATCTGGTTACTGTTCGGTAATCATTTTTCTTCATTGGCAGAACTTTCAAACTTTTCAAACAAACAAGCAGATGGTCCCAACGGGGACGGTGCTGCGGGCATCCATTGCCCTACTCCGGTTCCTCTGCTAAGGCGGACCCATCCTCTGCCACCAACACATCAAACATGCACTGACATGCCTGCTGCGACAGAGGTACCCGGTACCCATTTCCACCAGTACGCGGAGTATGATAAACCACAGGGTCCCCCACATAGCAGGAACGCTCAATTGCTCCTTCAGCCGCAACAGTGGGCCCGGAGCTGGGGCAGGAGTCGTCATTTCTTGTTCCTGCGTCAGGCGGGTTGCCGCCAGCTGCCGCAGCCTCCTGGCCTCCAGCATCCACCACTTCATCCCCATCTGCAGTAACATGGAGCAGCAGAGTAGGCGAGCTTATGTTGAGGTGCCCCATCAGTGACGGCAAGGGCGATGCATAGGCCGAGACTTGGCCGGGCCCCTCAGCTGCAGCGGCCGGTCCTGGGAGGACATAGGGACGTGGGTCACCAGTCGACTCTGCTACATCGGTTCCCTCTCCGTACATCGGGACAGCTGCAATCAACATCTCCACCTCGTTGGTCCACTGCTCCATCATCCGGAGGAGTTGTCCCTGCTGACGCCGGTGGAACTGAATCACCCGGGCCTTCATCCAGGCCACGGTTCCGGGCTCAGGGTCTGGCACAGTCTCTATTGGGACTTCAGGCACCACGCTGTTAAGGGGCCGTGGTTCTAGCGGTTCCCCTTGGTGCACTTCAGGGCCGTCCTGGACGTCTGCAGCCGGCTGGTCCGCCGGAGCGGCCGGGCAGGGTATCGCTACCGGTTGGGCAGGTAGCGGGCCTAATGGCGGGGCGGCAGCAGCCATTACGGATAGCGGGGAGAGAGGCAGGGTGAGCGGGAGCCGGCCGGGCCCCTCAGCCGCAGCGGCCGATCCTTCAGGAATACAGGGGCGTGGGTCGCTTACCCGTTCCTCCAAATCCTCTTTCGCCTCGCGTCTCCACATAGCAGCCACCACGTCCGCCATGTCGGTCTCCCACTCCTCCAGGAGGAGTTGCATATGGGCCTGCAGACGGTTACTCAGCGGGACGGTCCGGTCCCTCAACCACGTCGCCGTGCCGGGCGCGGGGGCTTCCTCGTTGCGAGCTGAATCTTGCATCTTGGTAATGAGGTTTTTCCAGGAACCCAATACTGCTGCAGAGTCCTGGCGTCCCTGCTTCTATAGCCGCAGCTACATGCGTCCAGCCGCCATCGCGTCCCCCTTAGCTCTTTTCGGCCCCTCCTCTCTCGGGGCGGGGTCCGGGCCTTCGCGCCTCTACTGCTCGAGAAGACGCTCGAGCGGGAACTTTTCGCGCCAAAGATGGCGGCTTCTGCAATTTTTCTGCCGGGTACCTCCGGCGGTAACAAGGCGCACCTCTACCAGACGGCAGAGCGGTAAGATCCTGTTCGTGACGCCAAGTTGTCGCGGACGGGGAGGAGGGTGTCAGCACACCGCGCTCACCCCTTCTGCTCGGGCCCGGCTGCTCAGTGGTGGCTCGAGCCGTAGGCCGGATCCCGGGGGTTTCCTCGAGCGGCACTCCTCGCCCGTGAGTGAAAGGGGGGGTTGTTTGGGGTGTTGGGATAATGTCCGTGACGCCACCCACGGTTGTGGTGATTGGTAGCACCACCGCTGCTTAATATGGGGATCCCGGGGATGGTGATGTGGAGCAGCCAGGTGTTGTGTTGCCCCTCCGTGGGTAGGGGTTGGTGATCCCGGGGCCCGGTGATGGTTTGTGAGGTGCAGGGCCTGGTGGGCGCAGGGACGCGGGGGCAGCGCTGTGCCTTGCGGCACTGTGGTACTCACTCAGCCTGAGACACGGACACAGTTCGTACGGTAAACCAACGGCTGGTAGGACGGTCCCACAGACGGCTGCTTTGCTTTCCCGGCAGGTGACGGTGATGTCCCTTTTCCTTGCACCTGTATGTACTGATGGTTGCGATGGGTCCCCACCGGTAACCCGCTCCCCGGCTTCAAGCTGGGCCGGAGGAGCACTACACTTTGCCCGCAGGCGCTGGCCCTCAGAGACTGGTGCCCTGGCGGTGGCGGTGCCTCTGTTGTACGGGTTGGGCTGTTGCCTTCAATCGGGACTTGGTTGTTGGGGGAATCTACGTCCCCTTCACTGACGGATTCGGCAAATTTGGCGACTCCTAGCCTTGCCGGGGTCCGAGAGGCCCCTGCCCTGGTGCTGACTGTCCTTCGGAACACTGCTCCAGACCACCGGGCACACAGCCAACGGGGTCCTTCCAGGAACTTCCAAACGGTCCCCCTCCGGACAGTCACCACCGTCGCTGACCTTGCTGTTCTGGCCCTACACAAAGCTGGGCTCTCAGGCTTGCACACTCTCTGCTCTGTCACCACTTCTTGCTTTTCTCCTTTTCCACTTTTCTGTTGTTTACTCTAGCCCTTCACTGGACTTCACTCTCCCCCTGCCCGGGGCTATCTGCCTGGTTTTCCCGCCTCCAGAGTTGTGAGCTCCTCGGTGGGCGGAGCCAACCGCCTGGCCCACCCCCTGGTGTGCATCATCAGACTCCTGGAGGAAGGCAACAAGGATTTGTAGTTTAGCTGTGATGTGCCTACCTGGAGTGTGGGGTGTGGTGGTGTTGTGACCTATGACCCCTGGCTTGCCCAGGGCGACACATATACGTTTTCTGCAGGAGGACACGCGAACGTAGTCTACTATGTTCACATGTCCACCTGCAGAAAACGTATATGCCCGAAAATGGTGCAAGACATAGCACACGCTGACTCCTTCTGCTCCATTATAGTCAATGGCCCTGTCGGCGCATGCGTCCAAACAGCGTTTTGCGGGGGGAGGGGGGGAATTTTGATTTTTTTTGTAAAAATTAAATATTGTCCCAGGGGTTTAGCAAAAGTTAAGCGTCATACACCAGGTTACACTCATCGGCGTCTTTAAGCAATTGTGAAACTAGAAAATGTCATCTCGTTTTGTGACAATCCTTTAACACTATACCGCTTGCAGTTGTCATTTCAAGATCTACATCTCCTAGACCCGGCTAATGAGGAGAACAGAGATACCAGTCATATTTGCTGGCGCCGCAGCCACCAGCCACCCATCCCTGGCACGGGAGAGCTGCTGGCAGCTCTGAGCAGCGAATTACTGCTCTCTGGAAATGCAACATATTTTCCCATACACTAAAATTAAGCAAATGTGTTGTCTACTCCCACGTCTGTATAGATCAGTAAAATACGATTCTAAAATCAGAACATTATGCAGAAAATGACATGTTTGTGGCGAAGTAATAAAAAAAGGATTGTCAGCTGTCATTGGAGTAATCAAATTACTAACGTTCTTGTCTTAACCCTGTAAAGAGATTGTCCAGTTGGAAGTATAGCAGAATCTCTAAAAGCAAACACGATTTTAGGGTGTATCAAAAAAGAGAAAGAAATCGGATTGTTACCCCTTTACAAATCTCTTCTAAGGCCATATCTAGAATATGGGATCCAATTTTGGGCCCCACATTTTAAAAAGGGAAGTGTGACACTAGCTACTATACTGACAAGTCGTGAGACAGGTTAGTTAAACGTTCCGGGGTTAGGTACCAAGAGAGCACATCAAGAGTAAGGGGATAGGCAGAGTGGTAGTCAGGTCGCGATCCGGAATCAGAATACCTGGAGGGTAGCGGGGGAATAAGGAAAAAGGGAGGTCAAACAAAGTTAGAGGTCTGGCAGCAAAAGATCAATCCAGTGAGCACTGATAACTGAAGCCAACAATCACCACTGAGCAAAAACCTAAAGGCCACTTTACACACGGCGACATCTCTAGTGTTTTCGCTGGTGAAAGCACCCGCCCCCGTCGGTTGTGCGTCATGGGAAAATCGCTGCCAGTGGCGCACAATCTCGTTTTTCCCCCGTCACACAGACTTACCTGCCTAGCAACGTCGCTGTGGCCGGTGAACCGCCTCCTTTCTAAGGGGGCGGTTCGTTTGGCGTCACAGCGGCATCACTAAGCGGCCACCCAATAGAAGCGGAGGGGCGGAGATGAGCGGGCCGAACATCCCGCCCACCTCCTTCATTCCGCATTGCGGGCAGAAGGCAGGTAAGGAGAGGTTCCTCGTTCCTGCGGTGTCACACGTACCGATGTGTGCTGCCGCAGGAACGAGGAACAACATCGTTACTGCTGCAGCAACGATATTAGAGAATGGACCCCCATGTCACCGATGAGCGATTTTGCCCGTTTTTGCAACGATGCAAAATCGCTCAAAGGTGTCACACACAACGGCATCGCTAAACGACCGGATGTGCGTCACAAATTCCGTGACCCCAATGAGATCGCTTGAGCGATGTCGCAGCGTGTAAAGCGGCCTTAAGGCCATATCTAGAATATGGGTTCCAGTTTTGAGCCCCACATTTTAAAAAGGATACTCGGAAGTGTGACGCTAGGTACTATACTGACAAGTCGTGATACAGGTTAGTTAAACGTTCCGGGGTCAGGTACCAAGAGAGGTACGTCAAGTGTAAGGGGATAGGCATATTGGTAGTCAGGTCTCGGTCCGGAATCAGAATACCTGGAGGGTAGCGGAGGACCAAGGAAAAAGGGTGGTCAATCAAAGTTAGAGGTCTGGCAACAAAAGATCCATCCAGTGAGCACTGATCACTGAAGCCAACAATCACCACTGAGCAAAAGACTAAAGGCCACTTTACACACAGCGACGTGGCTAGCGATGTTGCTGGTGAAAGCACCCGCCCTCGTCGGTTGTGCGTTTTCGGGCAAATAGCTGCCCGTGGCGCACAATCTCGTTTATCCCCGTCACACATACTTACCTGCCTAGCGACATCGCTGTGGCCGGCAAACCGCCTCCTTTCTAAGGGGGCGGTTCGTTTGGCGTCACAGCGGCGTCACTAAGCGGCCGCCCAATAGAAGCGGAGGGGCAGAGATGAGCGGGCCGAACATCCCACCCACCTACTTCCTTCCTCACTGCAGGCGGCCACAGGTACGGTGTTGTTCCTCGTTCCTGCGGTGTCACATGTAGCGATGTGTGCTGCCGCAGGAACGACGAACAACCTGCGTCCTGCAACAGCAACGATATTCGGGAAAGGAACGACACGTCAACAATCAATGATTAGGTAAGTAATTTTGATCATTAACAGTCGTTCCTGCGCTTCACACGCAACGACGTCGCTAACGAGGCCGGATATGCGTCACGAATTCTGTGACCCCAACAACATCTCGTTAGCGATGTCGTTGCGTGTAAAGCCCGCTTAAGACCGGCAGTGCTCTGGGACTGACTGCTCAACTAAATAGCTGGGCAATCAAACCGAACAGGGCGCACTTGGAAAACCCAGAATCTCCCAGTCTCAGAGTGGATGGTTGAGTTGTCACCGAACACATCAACAGCTCAGCATGCCCCTGTACTAGATTGGACAACTAAGATGTCAATCAGCATACCAACAGCTCAGCACATCCGGAATCTATAGTACAGCAAACACTCACCTATGGGCATCCAAGACGCGCAGGAGGAATCATCGAGGTAGGAACTTAGAATCAGTTTAAAGGTGGCATCTAGTGTTGAGCGAGTAGTTGGCTATTGGTACTCACTATGCTGTTAGCGAGTACTGTCCGCTTCTCGCATATTCGTTACGAGTAGCGGGCATAATGTAAGTCAATGGGAAATACTCGCTAAGTAGCGAGTAACCCTTACTTTTCGTGCGAATAGTGAATAGTACAGCTTTCGGGTTACTCGCTTCTTAGCGAATATTTCCCATCGACTTACATTGCGCCCGCTATTCGTAACGAATATGCGAGAAGTGGACAGTACTCGCTAACAGCATAGCAAGTACAAATAGTCAACTACTCGCTCAACACTAGTGGCAACTAGTGATGGGCGAACCTGCAGATACCCAAATTGGTGGGTCCAACCGGATTTTTCCAAAAAAAGGAAGTAGTGTTACAGCCACGCGGGAGACTTGGTAAGTATTCTTTGCAATCTTCCGCATCAAATCTGGGTTCTGGCATCAAATCTGAGGATCATGCCGCCACCTCCCTTTGACCGCATTATTATCAGCACTAAATGTGATGGTAAAACGTTAAATGTCCAGCCACGATGTTCTCTCCGATCTTTGCCATAAGGGTGTGACTTTAATCATGACTACCATCCAACGGTTGCGTGATCACTGGTTCCCGGAATACAGGACGTACACCATTATCATTACTAATTGTCGTGCGAAAAAGTTATACAGACATGGACATGACTATTGGTATCGTCTCTGAAAGTAAAAAAAAACTATTGTAATTTTCAGTTTACATTTACTTACCGTATCTTATTTATTTATCGTATCCTCTAACATATAGCAGTGAAGAGACATGTTGAAATAGGAAATTGTCAGAAATAAAGGCAAAATAACGAGTGCCATCTGGCTTTTGGGGAACCAGTGTCTTTCTCAAGAATGGCCCTAATATTAGTGGCAGACAGGCTGTAATGTCCCTCGTAGTTCATTATTAATATCTGGAATGGTCTGTATATGAATACACATTTTCTACTACACTGTGTGCAGAATTATTAGGCTAATGAGTGTTTTGATCACATGATGCTTTTTATACATGTCCTACTCCAAGCTGTATAGGCTGAGAGCCAACTACCAATTAAGTAAATCAGGTGCTGTGCCTCTCTGTAATGAGGAGGGGTGCGGTGTAATGACATCAACACCCTATATAAGGGGTGCTTAATTATTAGGCAACTTCCTTTCCTTTGGCAAAATGGGTCAGAAGAGAGATTTGACGGGCTCCGAAAAGTCCAAAATTGTGAGATGTCTTGCAGAGGGATGCAGCAGTCTTGAAATTGCCAACTTTTTGATTCATGATCACCGAAGAGTCAACAGTTTCATAGCAAATAGCCAATAGGGTCGCAAGAAGCGTGTTGGGGAAAAAAGGCTCAAAATAACTGCCCATGAATTGAGGAAAATCAAGCGTGAAGCTGCCAAGATGCCATTTGCCACCAGTTTGGCCATATTTCAGAGCTGCAACGTTACTGGAGTATCAAAAAGCACAAGGTGTGCCATACTCAGGGACATGGCCAAGGTAAGGAAGGCTGAAAACCACCACCTGTGACCAAGAAACATAAGATAAAACGTCAAGACTGGGCCAAGAAATATCTTAAGACTGATTTTTCAAGGGTTTTGTGGACTGATGAAATGAGAGTGACTCTTGATGGGCAGATGGATGGGCCAGAGGCTGGATCAGTAAAGGGCAGAGAGCTCCACTCCGGCTCAGATGCCAGCAAGGTGGAGGTGGGGTACTGGTATGGGCTGGTATCATCAAAGATCAACTTGTGGGACCTTTTCGGGTTGAGGATGGAGTGAAGCTCAACTCCCAGACCTACTGCCAGTTTCTGGAAGACAACTTCTTCTAGCAGTGGTACAGGAAGAAGTCGGTATCGTTCAAGAAAAACATGATTTTCATGCAGGACAATGCTCCATCACATGCATACAACTACTCTACAGCGTGGCTGGCCAGTAAAGGTCTAAAAGATGAAAAAATAATGACATGGCCTCCTTGTTCACCTGATCTGAACCCCATAGAGAACCTGTGGTCCCTCATAAAATGTAAGATCTACAGGGAGGGAAAACAGTCCACCTCTCGGAACAGTGTCTGGAGGCTGTGGTGGCTGCTGCACGCAATGTGGATCGTAAACAGATCAAGCAATGACAGAATCTATGGATGGTCGGCTGCTGAGTGTCATCAGAAAGAAAGGGGGCTATATTGGTCACTCATTTTGTGGGGTTTTGTTTTTGCATGTCAGAAATGTTTATTTCTAAATTTTGTGCAGTTATATTGGTTTATCTGGTGAAAATAAACAAGTCAGATGGGAATATATTTGGTTTTTATTAAGTTGCCTAATAATTCTGCACAGTAAGGCTATGTGCGCACGTTGCGTACAAGCCCTGCAGAAATTTCTGCAGCGATCTGAAGAGCACATGTGCGCTTTAGATCGCTGCAGAAATGTCCGTAGTGAGCGCCGATTCCATGCGCTCTGCCTGCAGCTCCTCCCATAGACAGAGCAGGAGCTGCCGGCAAAGCGCAGGAAAGAAGTGACATGTCACTTCTTTTTGCGCAGCGCTTCGGCAGTAGCCGAAGCGCTGCGCTCTTAAACGCCACGTGCGCACGGCCCCTGCACAATCTCCATAGACTGTGCAGGGGACGCAGGACGCATGCAGTTACGCTGCGCTACAAAGCGCAGCGTAACTGCATGTTTTTACGCGACGTGCGCACATAGCCTAATAGTTACCTGCACAAACAGATATCCTCCAAAGATAGCCGAATCTAAAAGTCCCCACTCCAACTTCCAAAAATATTAAGCTTTGATATTTATGAGTCTTTTGGGTTGATTGAGAACATAGTTGTTGATCAATAATAAAAAAATCCTCTAAAATACAACTTGCCTAATAATTCTGCCACAGTGTAATTTGAATTATAGCAACGGTAAATGCCCCTGAAGAACCGCTATACGGGGAGGAGAAACGCGTTGGGTTGTCTGCTATTTAGGTTTCTATGTGGTTTTTATGAAACCGATCGGTCACTTGCTATACCATTGTTCCTAAGGGATATTTTTCCTTTTGCATGAAGTTGAACTGAGGAGCTGCATCTAGAAAATATTTATCTATCACTTCTATATATTGTATTTTCTCCGTTTTATCTAATATATAAAGCTAAATGTGTGTGTGTGTGTGTGTGTATGTATGTGTGTGTGTGTGTGTGTGTATGTCCGGGATTGGCATCTGCACCGTCGCAGCTACAGCCACAAAATTTTGCACACTCACACGTCTGGACCCCGAGAGTGTCATAGGCTATGTTGTGAGGCGAAATTTTAACCCCGCGTGTTCCAATTTACCAATCAATTTTGCCCCTATCTACATAATGGGGAAAAAGTGAAACGAACAGTGTATCCGCACCGTCGCATTTACAATCACAAAATTTTGCACAGACACCTCATGTGACCCAGGGAACGTCGTAGACTATGTTTTGACAGGAAAATTTAACCCCGCGCTTTACAGTTACTCTCCAAATAACATGCCTTTATTAAAGTAAATGGAGCCTGGAACTACAGGTTATTAGTAGGAGCTGTGATTGGTTGCTATAGGAACAAAAGACATTCATAGTATAAGAAGCTTATGTGTGAGGTAATAAGATGTCGTTGGGGAGACGGATAGAGACAGACAGAGACAGAGACAGACAGGGAAAGAGACAGAGAGATAGAGACAGACAGGGAAAGAGATAGACAGAGACAAACGGTGAAAGAGACAGACAGAGACAGACGGTGAAAAAAACAGACAGAGACAGACAGAGACAGACGGTGAAAAAAACAGACAGAGACAGACAGTGAAAGAGACAGACGGTGAAAAAGACAGACAGAGACAGACCTTGAAAGAGACAGACCTGGAAAGAGACAGATGGGGAAAGAGACAGATAGACATGCAGACAGGGACAGAGACAGGCAGACAGGGAAGGAGGAGACAGCTAGAGAGACAGACAAAGATAGATGGGGAAAGACACAGACCTTGATAGAGACAGACGGGGAAAGAGACAGAAAAATAGAGACAGACAAAGACAGGCAGACAGGGAAAGAGACAAACAGGAAAAGACAGATAAAGAGACGGGGAAAGAGACAGACAAAGAGACGGGGAGACAGACAGGGAAAGAGACAGACCTGGGAAAGAGACAGACCTGGAAAGAGACAGATGGGGAAAGAAACAGAGAGATAGAGACAGACAAAGAAAGAGCCAGAGACAGGCAGACGAGGAAAGAGGCAGACCTGGAAAGAGACAGACGGGGAAAGAGAAAGATCTGGAAAGAGACAGACAGAGCACATTACTTGGCCAATTTAGTTAAATCTGTGTGGAATATGTGGTGTTGAAATATATGTTGTGAAATGTTTCTATTAGCTTAGTTTTTGCCTTTTAATAATTACATTTATATCTATTTGTTTTGTGGTTTTTGTGTGCAGAATACATTTTTGTTAATACATTCTATTTTGTTAACAGCAGTTATTATCCCGGGTGAAGCCGGGTAGTGCAGCTAGTATTGATATAACTATGATCCGGTGACGTAAATCTAACCATCATTGCATTCTGTTCAGGTCGATATTAGCTCTGGGATGGATTTACTCTATGATCTATGATTATCACCCGATGATGTAAACCTTATCATCATCATATCTTGTTTAGATTAATGCCACCCTTGAAATTGATCTGTTCTATATAGTGATCAATAGATCAACAGACGGATGATACCGGATTTCTTTGATACAAGTTATGTTATCTGGATGTTGCTCTCAATCTATTAGTTGTGATGTTTTCAGGTTCACTTTAAAGACATTTTTTGTACACTGGAGTGTTTCATATGTGATGTCTATTGGATGTCTTAATGTATCTTTTAATAAAAGTTGTAAATTTTAGAGTGTATTTGCGCCGCCCCCATGTCAGCAGTCGGGCTGATCGGATCCGGATCCGCGGTGGCTCGAGGGGCGTCCGGACCTGGGGGTCGTGCGGCCACTCAAATAAAGGGGGTATTTACAGGGGTTTGTATGGTTAAAGTTCGTGACGCCACCCGTGGTGTGTGGTAAGGTGGATTACCACCGCTGCCGTTGGGGGTACCCGGGGTCATGATGGCGACAGCCAGGTGTTGTGACCCACCACGGGTAGGGCGGATGCCCCGGGACTCGGTGATGGAGTTGGGAAGTGCCGTTGGGGGTGAAAGGGTCAATTGCGTACTCACTCAGTCCATAAAGCTGACACCAACAATTTGGTAAACCAACGTTCTGGACAGCGCTGGTGAGGGGAGCACGTTTGGGTCCCGTTCTCACTGGTGTTGCCTGATGATCGGTGAGCTTTCCCTTGGCACTGAGTTCTCTCGCTAGTTGGCCCCTGTAGTGTAAAATAGTCGGGTCCTGCTCCCCAGTGTGGCTAACTGAAGGAGCTTGCTCTCAGGGTTCACACTTGGGATTTTCTGTACCGTTTGAGTGGAAAGTCCTATCCCCCTCATTGCGCTAGTACCCCGATTTTGGAGCGGGTGGAGAGCGGATCTTGAAGGCTCCATTCTCGTCGGTTGAATTTTCAGGTTGCGTGAAGCTACTCCCTGACCTAGGGTCCACGCACCCTGTCGTGCCTTTGTCCTAGCCCGGTGATGGTACAAGGCCGCCGGCTGTCCTTCTCGACAGTTCCGTGCCCCTTGTCACGATCCCCTGCGACCGGGGGTCTAGCTCCTACCAACGTCTGCTACCTAGTTACTTCCAAGGAGCCCAGCTCCTAACCTCCTCTCTCCTTCACTTCCTACGCTTCACTCTCTTTCTCCTGACACTCCTGACCTCCCCTTACCAACCCCCCCAAGTGGGCGACCCTATTCCACTCAGGCCGTACACTGGTGTGTCTGGTGGGTGTGGTGCAGAGTGTTCCTTGGATTTTGATTGACTGCTGTTGGCAACACCATTAGTTGGGGACCTGTAACCAAGGAGGAGGTGGATATTGCACAGGAGGGCAGATTGCACAATTCCCTGTGACGACCTGATAGTCCAGGGCGTCACATATTTTACGGTGATTTGATATATTTGACCCGCTAGGTATATATGATCCAGACTTTTCAGTTACTGTCAGTGGGCGGCGAGAAGCCACCAGGACCCGCCTGTACAACTAGTCACCAACTAAGTCCCCAGTGGCTATCAAAAGTTTGTTTTTCTCTGAAACGCCACAGCATTTCAGAGTCAAACATACAGCTAGTGGCTGATACATGCTGTTAACAGTTTGGGCAGTATGTATTAGCTGACAGGTTCTTTTTATGGTCTATAGGGCTGTAGCCAACTTACCTGGATGTGGATAGAAAATAATTGATCAGTTTAAAATGTATCTGCTGACAGTTTCTCTTTAAACGTCTGAATAATAAGTACAGCTGTAGTAACAGGATCATCAAGCTACTTGGAAATAGTCGTCAAGCCTTTACCTATGTTTGTCATTTTCTTTCTAATTTCCTGAAACAACTCTCTCCTTTGCTTTCTTTGCTCCATGTTCACTCTGCTAAACATCATGATTCCAAACAGCACAATGACTACTTTTCACCCTTCAAATAGGCAGCCTGACTGATTGTATAAGAATGTAGACAGCTATTATGATAACTACAGGACACACCTTAGTTTCACATGTCCCTATAGTCAAAGTTGTAATCTTTGTGTGGGGAACCATCATTTTTGTTCAGGCCATTTTCATTAGTTTTTATGTTGGTTTTTTTTTACATCTTTCTGTTGAACCATAATTTAAAAACATTAATATTGTCATTGATTTTCAGAAAAAGGAAATTGAAAATTACTTTTCTCATTTTCAAGTTATTTCAGTGATCAGTGTTCGTTTTTTGGGTTTTTCTTATTTTAACAGAAGGGTACCAAGGGAACACCCGACTCTCTGATCTCTGCCATAAGGGACATACTTGTATATGCTTGTGATAGAAAGTGGTTACAGAGAATTTCCAAAGTGTAAAAAAATGACCAAAGATTAGTAAACCAGATATTAAAATAGAATATATGCCATATATATTCGAGTATAAGCCAAGTTTTTCAGCCAATTTTTTTCTGCTGAAAATGCCCCCTCAGCTTAAACTCAAGTGAGGGTCCCACAAAACAATAATTTGTTATTTTCCCACCGGAATAAGGACATTACTAAAGGATGGCCACATTACTAGAGGTCTCATTGCTACAGGGGACAGTATGGGCACATTACTACAGGAGACAATAATGACACATTACTACAGGGGACATTACTACAGAAGACAATATGGGCACATTACTACAGGGGACAATATGGGCACAATATTACAGGGGACAATATGGGCACATTACTACAGGGGGCAATATGGGCACAACTACAGGGGACAATATGGGCACAATACTACAGGGGACATTACTACAGGAGACAATATGGGCACAATACTACAGGGGACATTACTACAGGGGACAATATGGGAACATTACTACAAGAGACAATATGGGCACATTACAACAGGAGACAATATGGGCACAATATTACAGGGGACAATATGGGCACAATACTACAGGGGACAATATGGGCACATTACTGCAGGGGATAATATGGGCACAATACTACAGGGGACAATATGGGAACATTGCTACAAGAGACAATATGGGCACATTACAACAGGAGACAATATGGGCACAATATTACAAGGGACAATATGGGCACAATACTACAGGGGACAATATGGGCACATTACTGCAGGAGACAATATGGGCACAATACTACAGGGGACAACATGGGAACATTACGACAGGGGACAATATGGCCAAATTACTACAAGGGACAATATGGGCACAATATTACAGGGGACAATATGGGCACAATACTACAGGGGACAATATGGGCACATTACTACAGGGGACAATATGGGCACAATATTACAGGGGACAATATGGGCACATTACTACAGGAGACAATATGAGCACATTGCTACAGGGGACAATATGGGAACATTACGACAGGGGACAATATGGGCACAATACTACAGTGGACAATATGGGAACATTACGACAGGGGACAATATGGCCAAATTACTACAGGGGACAATATGGGGACAATACTACAGGGGACAATATGGGCACAATACTACAGTGGACAATATGGGCACATTACTACAGGGGGCAATATGAGCACAATACTACAGGGGACAATATGGGCACATTACTACAGGGGACAATGTGGGCACATTACTACAGAGGACTATATAGGCACATTACTACAGGGGACAATATGGGCACGTTACTACAGAGGACAATATGGGCACATTACTACAGGGGACAATATGGGCAAATTACTACCAGTAGCTGCTGCATTTCTCACCCTAGGCTTATACTCGAGTCAATAAGTTTAGGTGCCTCGGCTTATACTCAGATCGTCTTATACTGGAGTATATACGGTAGTTTATTTATTTTTTTTTTAAATCTTATTTATTTACAGCGATAATGGCAATATAGTATTTTCTTGCAGACTGTTTTGTCAAGCTTCTTAGAATTGGAGAACATTACTATAATATGACAACCAATATGGCTGATCTTGTTGTCACTTTTAAAAAATGTCTGTAACAACTGAATTGAAAAAAGCAAGAATTTCTTTAAGCAAACAACACATAATTGCTAATTTTCAGTTTTCTCTTTAAATTATGATTTGCAACATTTTGGGCGGAAAAACTTATTAGCATTTTTCTATTTTTTCTATCACTTTGTTAGTTTTATTACTTTTAATCAAACTAATTGTCTTGGATCTTCTTTTCTTGATTTGATTTTCTCCCGAAACTTTGGAGAGATATTTATTCTGATTTCGCTGCCTTTAAGTAGATAAGTATGTGTGCCAATCAAGTGACCCCCGGCGTCAGGGAAAAAAAAAAAACCTAGCGACTAATTATTTCAGCTCTCTATGGTCCTCCGTAATCAGACAGACAATAGCCTCGTATCTCAGTGTGTTTGTCTGATTAGGTTCAGTGCTAATAAAAAGAAGAACATTTCCTTGCACAGGTTACATAATTAGAGAATATTGTCGTTGTGTACCCAGTGGCTATAAAAATAACACAGGCCACCAGACGTGTCGAAGCTTCCAGGCTGATAATGTAACGCAAACGACGGCTAATGATGAAGTGCCGATCCTGCTATTAGAAATAAAGGACCTTAACGGGGTTTCACAGAAATGAGATTTACCACTTTTAAAATAGTATTCAAGCCTTTACTTATGTTTGTCTTTTTCTTTCTAATTTCCTGAAACAACTCTCTCCTTTGCTTTCTTTGCTCCATGTTCACTCTGGTAAACATCATGATTCCAAACAGCACAATGACTACTTTTCACCCTTTAAATAGGCAGCCTGACTGATTGAAAAAGTATGTAGACAGCTGATAACTACAGTACACACCTTAATTTCACATGTCACTATAGTCAATGTAGTAACCTTTGTGTGAGGAACCATCATTTTTGTCCAGTCCATTTTCATTATTTTTTATGTTGTTTTTTTTTTCCAATCTTTCTGTTGAACCATAATTTAAAAACATTAATATTGTCATTGATATTCAGAAAAAGGAAATTGAAAATTACTTTTCTCATTTTCAAGTTATTTCATTAATCAGTGTTCGTTTTTTGGGTTTTTCTTATTTTAACAGAAGGGTACCAAGGGGGCCGCCAGACGTGTCGAAGCTTCCAGGCTGATAATGTAACGCAACAACGGCTAATGATGAAGTGCCGATCCTGCAATTAGAAATAAAGGACCTTAACGGGGGTTTCACAGAAATGAGATTTACCCCTTTTCCACTTTTTTTTTTTATAAATATTTGATTGCTAGAACCCCAGGATCACTAGAACTCCTTCGCAAACTCATGACTACAGATTGCGCTTTTCTGTCGGGACGGGACTGACGGGAGGGTCCTAGATTTTCACCCAACTCATCCTCTGCTCATTCATTGGTTTCACTATAGTGGGGAAAAAAGCGCAAATAGGGTCTTACCCGGTATGGGGGTGAAAATATAAGAGGGAATACACTCACCTGGTGAGGTTGTGCCAGTCACAACCCCTTTCACAAGCTTGCGAGTGTTTAGTGGTTAGCAGCGGCCCCGAGAAAACGTTACAAAATATAAGGAGAAAAGAAACAGGTTTTGCGCCACGCTAAAAACCACAGATCCAGTAGATTAAAAAGATTTCCTTTTTATTTTTACAAGTCTACGCGTTTCAGAGACATATCCGTCTCCTTCATCAGGACAAAAGAAATCATGCTCTTGATTTCTTTTGTCCTGATGAAGGAGACGGATGTCTCAGAAACGCGTAGACTTGTAAAAATAAAAAGGAAATCTTTTTGATCTACTGGATCTGTGGTTTTTAGCGCGGCGCAAAACCCGTTTCTTTTCTCCTTATATTTTATAACATTCATTGGTTTCGTGAAGTGAAGAGGAACTCGGTACTGCTGTGTTATAGATCGCTCTAGATCCCAGTAGTGAATCTGTCACGCACAGAGTTAGAGATGTCAATATTATTATTATTATTATTATTATTTATTTATAGAGCACCATTAATTCCATGGTGCTGTACATGAGAAGGGGGTTACATACAAAATACATATACAAGTTACAGTAGACAGACTAGTGCAGAGGAAAGAGGGCCCTACCCTTGCGGGCTTACATTCTATAGGATTATGGGGAGGAGACAGTAGGTGGGGTGTAGATTGGGCGGCAGCTCCGCACGGTGGTCGGGCGGCAGCTCCGCACGGTGGTTGGGCGGCAGCTCCGCACGGTGGCCGGGCGGCAGCTCCGCACGGTGGTCGGGCGGCATATAGAACATGTGGTACACATGATCAGATTAACGGGCGTCTGACGCACTACCAAAAACCACCACAAAAAAGGAGGACACATCGGTGTCACGATACAATGGAGATCCCTGCTGCTAGGGAGAGAGGTGAGGTGGCACCTCCTGCACTCACCTCAAGCTGACTCCTGAGCTCCCAAGCGTCCCTATACAGGTTATTTCAACCTGTCGGCAAGCAGGATACCTAGGTCACTCAGATGTCGGCGAGCAGGATACCTTGGTCACTCAGATGTTTGCGAGCAGGATACCTTGGTCACTCGGCTGTATAGTGAGTAGGCCGACGAGTACACTAGACTGGACACTAAACTAATAAACACGGAGGGAAAGGAAAGACAGACAGGGGAATAAACAGGATACAAACACCAAACTTCACCGTAGAAGACTGACTCAAAAGTAGCAGGTGGATGGGCACAGAAGAAAACCTCAGCAGTTCCTTCCACCAGGCTGGCCAAAGTAGAAATGATTCTAACAGCAGCAGGGACTGCTGGGAAGGCTCCAGTATTTAACCTAAATGGGCCGGACCCAAAGAAGCTATAGCTGACCTGAACTGCTCTTGAGCTGCTGGCAACAAAATCTGAAACTAATGCATGAGAAAGGAAAGGAAACTTTGCTTAAATGACTAGTCAAGATGGAGATGGGAGGCTCCAGTCCTAAGGCTGTCACTAATCTCACAACAGTAGGGAGACAACCGTGACATAATCCCAATGATCAGACACTTATCACCTGTTGACAGGTATTTTTTGTTGTTGGAAAAACTTTAAAAATGAATTCCATGGAAGTGCACCCCAGGGAAAATGAAGCTTAACACCATGGTATGGGGTATCTGATGGGACTCAAGCTTTCGTAGACGTCCATTGGGTCGGAAACGAGTTAATGGAACTGTCGTCGGCGGCGGGGTGCCGCTGCGCTCGCTAATGCTCCTGGTGGTCCCGGGGCCCGGTGGTGTGACGGGGGGGCAGGGTAGGTGAGGTGCAGGGTTGCAGGGACAGCACGGCGAGGTGCTGGATGGCACGGGTGTACTCACTCAGCAAGAGATGCACAAAGTCTTCGGTAAACCAAACGGCTGGATGGACGGGTCCCGCAGCCGGCTGCAGTGTCTCTCCCCGGACAGGTGATGGCGGCTGTCTTTCCCTGCACCTTTGTGTACTGTCTTGACTACAATGGATCCCCAATGGTAGTCCGCTCCCCGGTGTATGGATGCCGGAGGAGCCCGTTTGCCCGCACGCACTGGCCCTTGGGTCTCTAGCCTTAGGCGGTAGCTGTATACCCTCACGGTGCGGACGGTTGCCTTCTAACGGGTCTTTGGCTGTTAGGAAACCCCTGGGGTTCCTGTCACACTCGGATTTGACTGTTGACGGCGACTCCAAGCCTAGTCGGGGTCCGATGGCCCTGCCTGTGTGTGCTGGCTTCACTTCGCTCCCCGGTCGGTACCGGCGGGCCACCGCCCGACCCCGGTCCTACGGTTCCGCGTCAATTCACCACTCCTGCAGACGGCCACCACCGTCTGCCAACCTTGTTGTTAGTGCCTGGGCCACAAACCCAGACGATCTTCACTTCACTCCTCTCACTTCAACCTCCTCCACTAAACTCCAACTGACACTTTTCCCGCCTCCAGGCCTGTGAACTCCTCGGTGGGCGGGGCCAACCGCTTGGCTCCGCCCCACCTGGTGTGGACATCAGACCCTGGAGGGAGGCAACAAGGGTTTTGTGTTTGGCTAATGTTACTGTCTGGTGGGGGTGTGTGTGTGTGTGTTACCTGTGACGACCTGGCTAGTCCAGGGCGCCACAGAACACTACCCTAAATTATGTTTAGTAATGGCCCTTTGGGGGCAGAACTTGACTACTGTTATTTTTTTATTATCCCTATATCATGCCCTGACCTTAGAGACCCGGCACCAGGTATAACCGAGTGTTGGCGGACTATTTCTTTAGCTCATCTCCCCATTTGTCATTGAGACTTTGTACGAGTGAGAACAATTTGTCTAAAGTTTGTACCTGATAATTATCCAAGGAAAGAAGAAAAACAAAGAGACTTTGTGTAAAGAAAGTCGATATCCGCTCCACAATCCCTCGCTCTCTGCAACTTTTACATCCTCACGTTCGTGTTCTTCCTCCTGCGGGAACCATCTCAGTGACCCGAGTTCACATCCAGCAATATTCCTGACAAGGCAACAAGGAGAATTGTCACCATCGCAGCTTTACGAGCCGCCGCTCCGAGCGACTGCGTCATTAAATCAGAGCTGAGATCTCCCGAGCGCCGCACGCTTACAATTTGTTATATATCACCGCTCAACGGGAAACTCGAGCTCATAAACATTAACCTCCAGCTGCACGCTCCACAATTCTGAGGGACAAACACTAACTTTTTTTTGTCTCTTCTCAAGCTTTAGTGAAAATGTAATTTTTTACACATGTGGCATGAGAGTTTTTATCTAAACATGTGTCACCAAAAATGGATCTTTATCTTCTATATATGAAATGGAAAAAAAATTAACCACCGCACATGTTCACATGTCACGCTACATACGGGGGAAATACCAAGCGAAAGGGAAGGGGAACCAGTGTCTAGGGAAGGGGGAGATGGTGACCCCTGACCGAACCTACTGCTGGTCCCTGGAGTCCCTCACCACCCTAGATAGGTTCTGCACCTATGTGCCGAGCCGGATACCTGATCCTAGATATCCCTAGTGCTGGACCCTAAATAGGGAATGGCTCCCCTTTCATGGGTGTGTCATGAGTGACAGACAATCCTATGGTGTACGGCTATAGAAGGTCACAGCATTTTGCTGAACAAACTGCTCCCTGAACGTCCATCATTCCTGCTTGGTTTTTATCCCTTTCCCTTTAGGACCCCACAGATTTCCTCAGCCTGTCAGCTGCTGTTCATCAGTATTTCCTTTGTCTTTATTTACATTCACTTCCTATTACTCGGGGTTGGTGATATTTGATACATCTTTATCAAGCCTTCAGTGCAAGCAGGCGGCTTGCATACATCTGGAGAATCTTGATGGTTGTTGCAGCTTCTCTCCTTGAGTCAACTGGAGATACGTTGTTTGATGTTTTTCCTTGTTTGTTATTTGTGTGTGTCCTTTAGTGCATAGTGTGGTTGACGAAGATCCCATCCACTCCCTACCTAGGGCCTAGAGTCAGTCTAGGGTCAGGTATCCGGTTTGGCGCATAGCTGTAGAACATATCTATGGCGGTGAAGATTCTCAGAGCCCAGCGGTAGGTATGGTCAAGGATCATCATCTTCCCTTTCCATAGGCACAGGGTTTACCTTCCCTTTTGTCATTCGCTTGGTACTTCCCGTACCTAAAGTGACATTCCCTATCGCCAGCGCCTTCTTTGTATACCATTCCAGTTGTTACATTTGTGTTGCGCTGTACACTGATTAGCGTCTGTATGCTCCGGCGTGACAATAAGATACTCTTAATCCTGTTTTTGAGAAGGAGCACTGACTGTTCTTAAGGTGACCAGCTGTTTATGACGTCTAGTTGCCACTAGTCTATGGGAAAAGCATGATCTTGCCTAGAATGAAAAGAAAACTATCTCACTAATGCTACCTATTGAAAAGTTGTTAAAATATCTTTGTTGCCCAATTAAAACAACTCTCCACTCCCGCTCATAAAATCTGACTATGTATTTGTAATGCAGCGCCCCACGGGGCAGGTGGTTAACCTACTCGTTGCCAGGCCGTTGCGGGTTGGGTCAGGCGATGTCATGGGTGGCCTTGCCAGGTTCCGTTGCCCCGAGGCGTGCAGTAAATGAAGGGGATAGGGGGTGATGGGGAAAGTTTGTTGTGACGCCACCTGTGGTATGTGGCAAGGGATTAGCCGCCACTGCAGAATTCCTCGCCAGGGCAGGTGTTATGGCAGCCGGGATGATGTCGCTCCCCACAGGCTGAGCAGGCCTCGGTGGATGACGAAGGGTTTGGCAGTCCCCTGGGAGCGCCGGAGCACGGGGCGACGGCGTCGTTAATCAGAGTCTGAGTTGGCAACTGTGGTTCCAGGTTCTTTTACTGACTGATTTAAAGCTGCACCCGGGTGCTGGTCTCTGCCAATGTGTGCCCCTGTCAATCCTAAGCAAGTAAGGGGGCCACCACCGGTGTTTGAAAAAAAAAGAGAGAGAGTGTCCTTTTCCTAGGATGTTGCCCTCAGCAGTTAGGTACCCGGGCTGAGCTAACGCTCCAAGCCCTGGGCCTAGTAAAGTCCAAGAGTTCCAGAGGTGTCTTGTCAGAACTATGATCCCAACTCGTCTGCCTGTATGAGTGTATTGCGCCTACCTCTACCCCCAAGTGGATCCCGCCCCCTCCAGGTGGCTGGACTCGGTGACCGGGGAAGTCCCATAAATCGTGATGGCCACCCCCCTATCTACCCTGAGCCAACTCTCCCTGTGAGAAGGCTCCTAAGCTGTATGTAAAGTGTGAATTTGGAGCACCAGTGATTAACCCCCTCCTTACCTGAGATGGATACTGCACCTTAACTGAGGTGCAGTTGTGACGCCCTGGCGCCGCCAGGTGGTCACACAGTGTAGGCCCCCGGACAACACCTTACCTCACAGGGTTAAACCTTGCCAACCAAATCCTAGTCACTCCCCCAGGGTAGGAAAGGCACACCAGTGGGCGGGACCAGGCAGATGGAGATCGCCCACCTAGGGGTCTAGAGAACCCGGGACGTTAAAAGAGTCAGTTAAGTTAAGTTTTAGTGCAAGTAGAGAATGAAGTGGTAGTGGAGTTGAGTGGAGGAGTTGAGAGGAGCAGGAGAAAGTCTAAAGCTCAAGTGCAGAGAGCAGTGGCATCGGGGTTGGAGCCCCGGCGTATTGGCTAGGTGGCAGACGGGGGTCCATGTCTGACAGGAGATGGGAAGACGGCAGCTGGAGATCCGAGGTGGACTGGGGCAGGGTTGGAGCCCGCCGGTACCGACACCGGAGACCCGACCTGGAAACCGTGCACAGAGGGGGTACTTGGTCTCTGAAGCCAGGACCGGAACCAACGGCCTAGCTAATTAACCAATTGAGGGCAGGATTATACGTCCTGTCCCAACCAAAGTCCCAAAAGCAGACAACCACACACAGAGAGGGATAGGGCATCCGCCAGGGCCCAGGAGATCCCACGGGTCAGCGTCAGCGGGCACGGCTCCCGACCAAAGTACCGGGAGCGGACTCCCGTGTTCCACACAAGGAAGTCCACCATACAAAACACAGTGCAGAGGAAAGTGACACAGACCATCACCCCGGGTGAGGGACCAGAGTACACCCGGCCTTGGCGGCCGGCCACCAGCACCTTGGTTAACCATTGGACTTGTCTGATTTCTTTAATCGTGAGTAAACTGAGACTCCCTGGTCTGACCAGGCGCGCCAGCCCCTGCCATCACTGTCCCCTGCACCGAGTCACCGGGCCCCGGGTCAACCATCCCTACCCACGGAGGGGTTAACAACCAGCTGCCATCCCATCGCCCCCGGGTGCCCGGTGGTGTCACACCTCACCACGCACCGTGGGTGGCGTCACAGACTGATTACGGCAAATCCCGTACAAATACGACCCTTTCATTTGAAGTGTCCACGTGACCCCCCGGGTCCGGAGAATCCCTCAAGCCACACTGCGGATCCAGATCTGAGCAGCCCAGCTGCTACCGACGTGGGGGCGGCACACAGTACCCTGTGGCGACCAGAGCCTCACGGGCTCCACAGTAACATACAGTCCTGATCCTTAATATCCTCCATTTTGCTACTGCTGCCTCCATTTCTCCGATTAGCAGTGCCTCATTATCGTCTTCTCAAAAATAACCGCTGTAGGCACACGGGGCGCGCTGTGGAACATCTGAGCCATGCCTTCCCCTGCATTTCTCTGCTCCAGAAAGATACCAATTGCCATCACTGTTGTTAGTCCATCCGACACCAATGAACATGCAAACCGTAATGTTTAGGGTTCGTCTGAAGTGGTAATTTTGGGGATGAAGAATCCAAGGCGCCAGGCTGATAGATGGACGCAGCGGCGAGTCTGATTATTTTGCTGTTTTTTTCCGAGGCTATGTAGTTTATAGAAGCCATTAGATGATGTCCAGATGAAACGTTTAGTCGGTGTTGTTGATATTCCGACATATTGCAGCTTTCTACAATCACACACACCGCGCACTACAGGGAAACACGTCTCTCTACATCAGAAATAGCCTAATAGAAGGGAGGACAAATCCTGCAATTTATTCTCTTTTGCGACAATTAAATTCAAAACTTTAAAGCCTGAGGATGGAAAATGCATAATTTACAAGATCTCCGCAGAGCCGTCTTCATGTGTGAAATCTTAAAGGAACAATCCAGAAAAAAACAGATACACTGCGTTGTCTTGGGAGGAAGCTCTTTGCTTAATAACGATATTTATTGGGTTTAACAAATAAAAACACAATTTACAAAAGTATTTATCCTGAATCTTAAGTGGGAAGATCAGAAAGAAAGAAAGGGAAGGAAGCGACGATATCAATTATTATTGGGGTTTAAATTTCAGTTGGTTATCTAGATGTGGGAATGGAAGAAGGGGAAAGAAAAAGGAAAGGAGTCATGCCTGTAACAGTGTGTCCCTCCCCCGCCTTTGCTCATGGTGTAATAGTCTGTCTCTCCTTGACTGTCTGGATGTACTACTGGTGGGGGATTGTTTGTTCTTCTCAGCATGGGACTTCTCCAACCACAACTTGGTAAACAGAACAGAGCCAGGACCTTCAAAGTCCATTCATGTATCAAATGTCCAGGCGGAGGTGTGCCCACCTTAAGGGCTGATCCCAGGAGAGAAGAACAATGAGACCCATGTTAGTTCAGTTAGTTGGATCTCGGCTGGAGAAGGATTAGGATATATAGCTGAGGCTAAATCCTAGAGCCTCTGTATGGACTATGGGACATTGAAGATCAGCTGCTACGTGGGATTGTGTTGTCTCAGCCATGCTATGGGATTTAAGGAACACATCTAAGGACTGTTGCATTTTCCTTGGCATCGGATTGCCCCGGATCTGTTTCCTTTGTGTGGACTCTAAAGAACCATTTGGATATTGGATGTTTTATGCTCCCTGCCTCATTAAATCTTGTTGGATTGTTCATCGGTCTGGTGTCCATTACTGCTCTGTCGCATACCCCGTCACAAACTGGTGGCAGCGGCGGGATCAGAGCAGAAAGAATGGAGGACAACGGCCCATCAACGTCTGAAACCAGAATCTCAGGATACAGGAACTGGACTATGTCGAACCTCAAAACAAAGGTCCGTGAATTAGGAGTTGGCTACAAAGGACTCTCCAAGGAGCAACTAATTGAGGCTTTGGAAAATGCTTGATTGCAAGATGGCACCGAGGAACAATTTCCACAGCAAGGACAGGAAAGACGGGAGCTGGAGGTAAATACCCAAAAAAGTCAATGGGTTGTGTGGTATGAGGAGGAGATGGCACTGCTTGGAGATGAGGTCACCATTGAATATAAGATGGATGCTATTCGCAGAGCTCAAGAGAGGGCATTGCTGGAGAGGAGGTTTGCTGTGGAAGCAGCTAGAGGCTCCAAACAAACTGTACCCACAGCACCCACTATGAGGGAATTCTCCAGAGTGTCCCGCAAGAACTTTAAGCCACTTAATGAAGCTGCAGGCGACATTGAGGGCTTCTTCCAGGACTTTGAGCATCAGTGCCGATTAATGGAAGTCCCAAAAAGAGAGGGTGGAGGGTGGAGCTGCCTACGCCTAGAGAGCTATGGACCCTCAGTGGAATTGTGAGTATGGGGAGATCAAACAGACCATTCTAGAACATTATGCCGTGACCCCAGATACTTATAGGACTGAGTTCCGTATGTTAGCCTGTGATGGGGAAGTGTCTTTCAAAATGTATGCCCATAGACTGAAACAAGTATGCCATCGCTGGCTGGAGGGAGAGGGGCCCTTAACTTGGGAGACCTTCCTCCAGGTCATCCTAAAAGAACAGTTTTATGCCAAGTGCCCTACTGTGATCCGGGAATGGGTGCGTGAGAGGAGACCAGAGACAGTGGAACAAGCTGCTGCTCTAGCTGATGAGGTATTCACTATCAAGCCTCAGTGGAAGAAGCTGCTAGCAGAGGGAGCAAAAATGACCAGCACCCCATCACCAGAGGTTCCTTGTCCTTCAGTGCCCAATGTTCCTCAATCTCCTAGATCACCACCTCATGTGGATACCCATGTGTATGTGCCTCCAGTTGTTTCTACCACATTTTCTGGAATGCGACGAGGACAGAAAGTAGAAGAGCGAAGATGTTATAGCTGTGGGCATCCCGGGCATCTGCGGGCCACATGCTCATCTATCTCGTGGAGTCATCCTCCAAATCGACAACTACCTCCAGCACCTGCACCTCCCTATCAGTCACCAAGGTCTCCTATCTACTTCTCCAGAAGGCAAACTGGAAGGAGTGAGACGCAGCGCAGATGTTATCAATGTGGGCAGCCTGGTCATCTGCAAGCTCACTGTCCAGGTGTTCGGAGGCAGAACAGCTGCAGACCACTGTGGCGCCCCTGACCTGGTCAGGCACCACTGAGTACTGCACCCATGCTGGGGACAGTACAAAACAGGTAATCCAGAAGGCTGACCGAGGTGTGACTACACAGGCGCATAGTGATCAGGTCTCACACATGTACCTTTGGGAGGACCCCTGGGGATCCCAGGAGGGGGCGAGGCCTCCATCTCCACTCAAGGGGTGTGGTAGAGAGCCTGGTTGCTAGGTGACGTAGGCGGAAACAGGAGTGAGGAGTGAGCCGAGAGGAGTTGGGTAGTGAAGTTCAGGGAGAGCAGAAGCCGACCCTGGAGCTCGACACAATTCTGACAACGTACGCGCAGTGACTACCGACGGGGGAGAACGGTCACCTGGTAGTGCTGCCCGAAATCCACCCACGGCTAAAGAGAGAGCAACGGAGTGGGGAGTAAGGAGACTGTCAGGGAGTTACCAGGCCCAACCGGGTAACAGGTCCCAGTGCAGGGATAGATTCACCTGTCCTTTGCCAAACCTGCATGAGGGGGCACTTTACACCCCCAAGACAACACCACAGAGTCCGCAGCCACGTAGCAAAGTGAGGGCCCATAGCTCACAGGAGGCAAGCAGCCGGAGTGACCTGGTCCAGGCTACAAGCAAACGGGCCAAAAGGAAGGGGAGAGAGGCACCAGCAACTTCCCTGGGCGACCCCAGCAGGGCTTCAAGCAGGGGTTACCCCAAAACACAAAGGGCTAAGGAAGGCGAGTCGGTAGCCACCCTCATCAGTCAGCCTGAAGGACACCTGGTTCCAGCCTGGTTCATCCCAGCTACGCCCGGGTTACTCACCCTGCCACCCTCAGTGAGTAAAACCCTTGAAAGACATTCTGCTTGTGCGTGTGAGTCATTCTGCGACTTGTAGTTCCACACATCTACACGGGGCCCTGGGGCATGCCTCACTCTCAGGAGGCTATTACAACTGACTGCACCCACTATCGGCCCCAGGCACCCCTAACCTGCAGTGGCGGTCTCCACTGACCGCAATTCTGAGAGTGGCGTCACGACAATCAAAATAGAGGATTTCCTACCTGTGACAAGATCCAGCCGCGTGGAGTCCCTGAAGGTAATGCACAGCTGCACCGACACCGCACCTCGGGGCCCCACACCACCTTTGCCTGTCCATTATCTACAGACACCCTCAGCAGGAGAAGAGCTGGATTCAGGCCCTGATAATTTACCAAGTGCCTCTGATATGTTGACTTCCCTACCAGGAGTCTATGGAGTGCGAGCCAAAGCCACCCGTTCTTATGATCTTCAGCATAAACATCTACAGGAGGTTGTGCTGGATGGCCAAAAAGTTGTTGGCTTTTGTGACACTGGTGCTTTTCTCACCATAGCAGATCCCCGAGTAATTCAACCAGATTCAAAAGGGACCAGAAATTGCCATTGAATTAGCCGGAGGTACTCAGAGATATATTCCAAGAGCAAGTGTAACCCTGGATTATGGCTTTGGGACAAAACAATGCATAATCGGTGTGATGAGCGGCCTTCCTGCAGACATTTTCCTAGGCAATGATGTGGGAGATATACAATGCCAATTTGTGGGTGCAGGAAGCAGAGTTGAAGTGAAGGATGATACAAACTGGGGCCGAACATTCAACCCTGCATCTTCATTGTCGCGGGCGGGGAGGGCGCTGCGCTCGCCAACGCTCGGGTCCGGCGCTGCTGCTGCTGCTGCTCGGTGGCTCGAGCGGTGGGCCGGATCCGGGGACTCGAGCGGCGCTCCTCGCCCGTGAGCGAAAAGGGGATGGTTTGGGTTTGGGGATGTTGTCCGTGACGCCACCCACGGTTGTGGTGAGGTTGGGACACCACCGCTGCTCTGGACGGGGATCCCGGGAGCGATGACAGGGAGCAGCCGAGATGTTTTCTCTCCCCTCCGTGGGTAGGGGGATTTGGTGGTCCCGGGGCCCGATGATGGTGACTGTAGGGTGGATAGCGGGGTTTGGCGAGCTGCAGGGTCGCGGGGGCAGTGCGGCGCCAGACGGCACGATGGTACTCACTCAGCCAATGACGTAGACGTAATGAGTCTCCGGTAAAACAAACGACTGGATGGACGGGTCCCGCAGCCGGCTGCGATGGTCACTCCCGGTAGGTTGGCGGTGACTGTCTCTCCCTGCACCTGTGTTGTGTTGTCGGCTCTGAAGGCTTTCCACCGGTAACCCGCTCCCCAGCGGTGTATTTGCCAGAGGAGCCCCTTTATGCCCGCAGGCTCTGGCCCTGGGAACTCTAGCTGTGGCGGTAGCTGTATTTACCTTCACGGTTGAGCGGTTGCCTTCAGTCGGGTCTTTGCTGCTGGGAAACCCGGGAGGTTCCTGTCGCTGACGGATTTGACCGGTTTAACGGCGACTCCAAGTCTGGTCGGGGTCCGTAGGCCCTGCCGAATGGTGCTGGCTTCTCTTCGCTCCCCGGTCCGGTACCGGCGGGCCACCGCCCATCCCCGGTCCTTACGGTTGTGCGTCAATCGGCCTCTCCTGCAGACGGTCACCACCATCTGCCAACCTTGCTGTATGTGCCCGGGCCACGTACCCGGACACGGTCAGAGTACTCCTCCACTACCACTTCCCTCCTTCCACTTCACTTTCCTTTCCTCAACTCTCGTCCTTTCCTGCCTCCAGGACTGTGAACTTCTCGGTGGGTGGAGCCAACCACCTGGCTCCACCCCACCTGGTGTGGACATCAGCCCCTGGAGGGAGGCAACAAGGATTTGTGTGTGTGACTGGTGTGCCTAACCGGGGTGTGGGGTGTGTTGTTGCAGTAACTGTGACGACCTGGCTTGTCCAGGGCGCCACATCATCATACACTAAAGAACCTGGAGCCAACACCCAAAATGCAGACGGATTGTCCAGACAGGAGGAGCCCTGAGTCAGGTCCACCATGTTTACGTGTACTTGACAAGCGACCTGTTGAGGTCACTAGTCCGTACACAAATTGAGAGGGGAAGGGATTGTAACAGCGTGTCCCTCCCCCGCCTGTGCTCATGGTGTAATAGTCTGTCTCTCCTTGACTGTCCTGTATGTACTACTGGTGGGGGATTGTTTGTTCTTTTCAGCATGGGACTTCTCCAACCACAACTTGGTAAACAGAACAGAGCCAGGACGTTCAAAGTCTATTCATGTATCAAATGTCATCAAATGTCCAGGCGGAGTTGGGCCCACCTTAGGGGCTGATCCCAGGAGAGAAGAACAATGAGACCCATGTTAGTTCAGTTAGTTGGATCTCGGCTGGAGAAGGATTAGGATATATAGCTGAGGCTGAATCCTAGAGCCTGTGTATGGACTATGGGACATTGAAGATCAGCTGCTACGTGGGATTGTGTTGTCTCAGTCACGCTATCGGATTTAAGGAACACATCTAAGGACTGTCGTTGCATTTTCCTTGGCGTCGGATTGCCCCGGATCTGTTTCCTTTGTGTGGACTCTAAAGAATCATTTGGATATTGGATGTTTTATGTTCCCTGCCTCATTAAATCTTGTTGGATTGTTCATCGGTCTGGTGTCCATTACTGCTCTGTTGCATACCCCGTAACAATGCCTACTAAAATAGCCAATTGATTTTGCATCGTCTACCACTCTGATAATGTCCTGGATCCATGATGATAGATGCTGTGGGAGATGTGAGTGCAGCGCTGGCTCTCTGCTTCTATCTAAAGATTACATTTGTACTTAGCTTGAGTGATTATAAGATGCATAGTAGAATATCAACTGCTTAAGGAGCAAAATTGGCAAATAAGGGAGAGACTGTAAGTTTGGGTCAAAGAAGTCACAAATTTCTTATTCCAAAGAGAGCAATTTTTCCCATATTTTAACATATTACCATTTTTAAGACCATAATTATGTTCATAAACGTTATGTGTCGCTATTCTTTCAATTATGTTTTCGAATGTGGGGGTATATTTGCATTTCCAAAATGTAGCTATCATGTAATTATTATAATAGAATATGTGAAAAATTATACTGATGTTCTTTAAAAGGAAGGAGGCTCTTTAACCCCAGTCACAGTCCCAATGAAGTGATGAACAGGGATACAGCAGAGTTAGACTCTGCTGGATTTAGTCACAGTGTACCATTTACCAACCATAAAGAATGGCCGGAGCACTGACCCCCCCCTCCCCCCGGGCATGTGTGGAGGCCAGCATGACACTGATTGGAGTGGAGGTCATGATGTCACGGGTAGGGGAGGGGGAGTAAGTCAGGGTATAGTAAAAAGGTGAAGCTGGGGGAGGAGCGGCACTTTTCCCGCTCTGGGACACCAGTGAGAGTCCCCATCCCTGTACCTGCTATGGACGCCGGGGATCAGCTCCTGGAGCGGCTGAGAGCTGCTGCTGGGACCATCCCCCCAGGTGGCTGCAGAGCCTGATAGCAAGGATCTTCGGTGGGAGTCCGGGGGGGGGGCAGGGACGGCACCCCTGCGACAGCGGCGCCCCCGGAGGTCTGGACTGGCAGAGAGGCGGTCACCTGACCTGACTCCCAGGGCCCAGCGTCGCCACAGAAACCCCTCCGGGGACCCTCCAGGCCGAACGCCGCGAGCTGGGAGGTCCGGCAGGCCCCGGCCTGGGAGGAATTCAGACGGGCGGCTGGGCCCGGCGGCAGTCGGCAGGCCTACGCTGGAGTTGGGGGCGGGGCCTGCTGCTGCCTTGTCGGCGAGTGACGTCGGCGGTGCGGCGGGGCGCTCTGGTGATGTACCGGCCGAGCGCCCTGAGCCTCTCCTCCCTGCAGCGATAGTATCCCGGATGGATCCCTGTGAGGTGGGCGGAGCCAGGCGGCTGCGGTCGGAACTACATCGGGCCTGGCATTCAGGGCCTGCGGCTACAGAGGCCCTGTCTGGGAGAGGGGCCACATGGAGCGGAGCAGGGGGGGCCGTGCTTGGAGAGCCCTGAGGATAATATGCAGCTCCCCTTGTTGGTCGGCGCTACTGATCGTCATGTCCAGGATATGCGGCCGGCGGGGCCTTGGGCCGCGCGGCTAAAACAGCAATGGAGCAGAGTCGGATGGGAGGAGCCAAGTCATGCTAGATCGGCAGGAGGGACGTCAGGATGCAGGTGGTCCGGCTGGCGAGGTTATACCTTTGTGCAGCCTGGTGAGTATGATTACATGTTTTGTTTGTCTTCACATGCTGTTTAGGTACACAGTAAAGGGGGGGTGACGGGTCAGCTGGGGTTCGGTTTGGGGGTGCCAGCGGGTGTTAGGGGGAATGCGTTGAGTGGGGAGTTGTCAGAATTGAAGTTGCGTTCGCCAGTTGCGGGCCCGGATTAGGGGCCAGGAAAACCCCGGCGCCAGTGGCGGCTTGGGTTAATTTGTCCGTCATTGCGGCTAGTGAGTCCAGTTGGGAGTGTCTCTTCCCCAGTATTAGTGGCAATTCAGACTGAAAGGAGTAAGGAGGTGGCAAAAATTTATTTTGACAAAGGGGGAAAAGACGATAGCAAGAAGGAAGACGGGGAGAAGTGGCGATGGCACTTGATTCCTCAGACTTATGCTAATAGGTTTAAGGCGTTGCAGTTTGGGCAAGAGTAATTGGCGACAGGCGCCAGAGAATAGTTTTCAGTGGTTTTGCTATATGGGCTCGATTGGTGAGGCCTATAGGATTTATGGGGGGTAGACCTGGATCCGTTATGAGGAGCAGTGTCATCAGAGGATGGCGACCGTCCATCCATAAGATGGGATCAGAAGGATATAGGCTTGTGGTTGCGGGTGATGGCGGCAGCCAGATATGGGCAGTCATTTCAGGGCGGGGCAGGGTTCCCCGGCCGGTCAGGAAGTTGGGGTGCCGGTGGTCAGTACGGACAGACAGGGTCCTAGAAGTCAAGTTCGTGTTGGTAAGTTAATGAGGGGGAAGGCAAGTCAGTGACACTTGTCGTTGTTTGGACATCTCCGCACCTATTGTAACGGAGCATCCCATGGGATGTCCAAGGGTCAGACACCGGTGAGCTTAGTTGCGATGCTGCCGTACTTAAATAGGGATCCTGTTAGGGCCAAAGCTGAGGTTTGAGGTTGGGTTTTGGGGAGGGTTTCAGGATTCCTTCCCCTGTTTTTGAAGTTCCAGGGACAACCAGGAATCTCCCTCGGTGTATCAGCATTTGGCGCTGGTAGGTGGAAAGTTAGGAAAGGAGGTGGCGTTGGGGAGAATGGGGGGCACAGTTAGTCACCCCCCTACCTTTTCTTATTTTGTGGTTTCGTCATTCGGGGGGGGGGGCCCAAGGAGGAGCCAGGTAAAGTTCGGCTAATGCACCATTTGTCTCATCCCAGGGGTAGGTCAGCGAATGATGGTATACTGGCTGAGCTTCGTTAGGTGTTGTATACGTCGTTTGATGAGGCTACAAAGTAGGTAAAGAGTTGTGGGAGGGGTATGTTGATGGCAATAGATGGATATTGAGGCAGCTGTCCGGCTCTTACCAGTTCATCCAAAATTGTGTTCGTTATTAGTTTGTTTTTGGAAGGGAAATTGTTTGGAGACCCCTGCTTGCCAATGGGTAGTGCAGTATCGTGCACATTTGTTGAAACCTTTTGTTCTTTTTTAGAATGGGGGGGGGGCGTGATGTTTCTGGTTTGGCATCACTGGTACCTTACCGGGATGAATTGTCGGTGTGTGGGATTGGCTGTTTCGGCACAGGCACAAGAATTCTAGCAGCAATGGAATGGATAGCGAGAGGCTTTGGGGTGCCTTTGGCACCTGGGGAAGAACTGTTCGGCCAAATACCTGTATTTAGTTTATGGCCATTGTAATTGACTCAGTGATTTGGGAGGTTCGGCTTCCTGACGACAGGTTGCCACGCTTAAGGTTGAGGTAGCAAGGGCATGCCGGGTGAGGAAGTTACAATTAAAGGAGGTTTAATCGCTATTGGGGGAAACTTAATTTTGCGTGTCGGGTAAGGTCAATGGGCCGAGTTTTCACGTCGGCTAGCTTGCGCGACAGCTGGAGTGCTTGCTCTTCACCCCTACATAAGTTTGTCGGAGGAACATTGAGCGGCCTTGTTGGTTTGGGGAGAATTTTTTGGGGAGCAGGACAATGGTGGTTCGTTGCTTAAGGATGAGGTAGTGGTTAATTTCAAACTGGAATTGTTTACGGATGCTGCGGGTGACTCAGGTTTCGGGGCCTTTTTTTCAGGGTCAGTGATGTGCGGATTGGTGACCAGAAAGTTGGATGGCGGAGGGGTTGACAAGGAATGTGTCGCTATTGGAATTTTTTTCTGATGATGGTCGCACTCCATTTGGGGAGTGACCAGTTGTGGAATAAGTAGATCCGGTTCAACTGGGACAATATGGGGGTGGTGCTAGTGATTAATAACGGCTCGGCATATTTTACCCAAGTTGTTCGGGTGTTGCGGCGGTTGGTTTTTATTTGTTGGGAAATTAATACGGGTCACAGCAGCTCAGGTACCAGGTATAGAGGACCTAATAGCGGATTTCCTTTCCTGTTTCAGTGAGATTGTTTCTGGGATTTTGCGGTAGTGGCGGACGGCAGCAGCTTGTAGTCCCCTGCGCAGCTTTGGAGCGTGGTCTTCAAGCAGCAAGACCACGGATTCAGGCAGTTTGACTGGTACCACGTGGGCGGCGTATCAGGCCACATGGGTTCCTGGGAGTGGTGGTTGGGTGGTGGCATGATGAATGAGGATTCCCAGTTAGGACTGTTCCTGGGAAATCGGGGGAGTGGCGATAACAGGTTGGTCTTCCACGAAGTTGAGTCATTTGATTACAGGGTTGGCATTTGGTTTCTGGTTGCGAGGTGTACAGGATTGGGAACAAATTTTTGGGTTGTTCAGGCGTTGAAGGGTGTGCATAGGGGCCATAGGTAGACGGCCTGTGTGATTTAGCTTATTGGAATGTTTGGGTAGGGAATTAAGGTATCATTGTTGCGGTTGGCTTTTCGTTGGCGGTTTTTCGGGGCTTGGTGTATTGGCGAATTGGTATTTCCCAGGGTGACGTGCCCCGGGGGCTTGGGTAATAGTGACGTGCTATTTTTGGAGCATGGGGATCGAATTTTGGATCCAGAAATCAAAATCAAAAATGGAAAAAGTGGGGGCAGGCGGGTTCGTTTAGGGAAGGTTATGGCATCAGGTATGTGCCATTGGCAGTGCGTTTTGAGCTTTGCAAAGGTCCACCCGAGTCAGGATGGCCCATTGTTATGTCTCGAGGACGGGTCTTTTTGTCCAGATATTAGTTCATTAGTGTTTTGTGGGTATGTTTGAAATCATTGGGTCTGGTTGGCGAGGTTTGCGTTGCATTCTTTTCGTCTTGGGACGGCAGTGGAAACCTCTGGGTGTGTTCTCCCTGCTAAGACAGTTAAACAGATTGGTCGATGGAAGTCTCAGCGTTGTAAGTCGTGGGTTCGCAATGTTTCAGGGGCAATTGATCGGAAGACTGGTTCTGATGGAGGGGGGGTGGGGGGGTGTCATTCTTTGGGGTGGTATTGGAGCTACTTGGTAATTTTGTTAGTGCTTTGTTTTTCAGACACCCCCCCCCCCCCCCCCCGTTTTTCCAGCCTGGTCTGGATCTTGGGCCATTCTAATGAGTGCTGGGGAACACAGAGAGCGGATACGAGAAGGAACAGGAGACAGCTAAATTTTGTCGGAGGGATAGGGCTCCTGTCGGATGGGTTGGAATCAGGGGTATGGGGTGGAATACGGTGTTGCAGGGGGTGCATAACTATGCTCATTTGGGCAGGCCCCCTGACATTTTGGTTTTACGCGTCGAGGGACCTATTTGGGTGAGCGGCTTTCTCGGACTTTGATAAAGATACTAAGCATGACTTGTTGCGGTTATGGGTGTCTTTTCCAGGCGTGATAATTGTGTGGTGGGACATTGTTCCAAGAAGGGTTTGGGCGGAAAGCATGGTCTGTGGAGAAGCTGAATAAGGTGCGGGTGAAAGTTAATAGGGTTATCTCAAAAAATTTGGGGGCTGCAACGTGGGAGTCGCAGCTCGGTTTTTTTTGAGCTGGAGCGAGAGGATGACGAATTTTGGTAGGCGGATGGGGTGCATTTGAATGCAGTACGGATTGATTGTGGGCACTTGGATTGCAGGGAGGTATTGAGCGAGCTTTGCTATTGAGGGGGGGTCTCAGGCACTTGAAGGTTATCAAGGTGCCCTCGTTGTGGCAGGTTTTTGGTGGGTCCTTGAAGTTGGTTCTAAATTGGTTCGGGGAACCCATCCGGGTATGGATCCCCTCATTGGCAGAATGGTTGGTCACCTGGTGATTTTTGGGGGATCCCGACGGGGTATGTCGGGGCCCCCGTGGGTGTTTTTGGTGGTTAATGAAGGAATAACCCTTACACTTTGGTGCTCCTGAGCCAGTGTGGGTAACGGCTGGGAGCAATTTGGTTATATGGCTTGGTTATGGGAATCACCAGGGTTTTAGCTTCAAGGACCTTACCACAATGCAAAATTTTACATGTTATGTATTTGTTTAATAAATGGCTGCTATGGCCAAAATTATCCAAAGATAAATTGGTGTCTGAGTGGTTATTAGCAGATAAGGGGGAATTGGAAAAGGGGTGTGTGTGCCTAATTATTATTGGCCGGAATCTACAATTCCAGGGTCAAGAATGGCCGGAGCACTGACCCCCCCCTCCCCCCGGGCATGTGTGGAGGCCAGCATGACACTGATTGGAGTGGAGGTCATGATGTCACGGGTAGGGGAGGGGGAGTAAGTCAGGGTATAGTAAAAAGGTGAAGCTGGGGGAGGAGCGGCACTTTTCCCGCTCTGGGACACCAGTGAGAGTCCCACCCGCCCTCCCTAAAGACTTTGAGTTCGCAATGGGCTGCAAGTTTTGTGGGAGGCGATATGGAAGTTTATCGGGTCGTAGTGGCCTGGTGGCAGGTTTTTGGTGGGTCCTTGAAGTTGGTTCTAAATTGGTTCGGGGAACCCATCCGGGTATGGATCCCCTCATTGGCAGAATGGTTGGTCACCTGGTGATTTTTGGGGGATCCCGACGGGGTATGTCGGGGCCCCCGTGGGTGTTTTTGGTGGTTAATGAAGGAATAACCCTTACACTTTGGTGCTCCTGAGCCAGTGTGGGTAACGGCTGGGAGCAATTTGGTTATATGGCTTGGTTATGGGAATCACCAGGGTTTTAGCTTCAAGGACCTTACCATAATGCAAAATTTTACATGTTATGTATTTGTTTAATAAATGGCTGCTATGGCCAAAATTATCCAAAGATAAATTGGTGTCTGAGTGGTTATTAGCAGATAAGGGGGAATTGGAAAAGGGGTGTGTGTGCCTAATTATTATTGGCCGGAATCTACAATTCCAGGGTCATGGAAGATGGTATGGAAAACTGCTTGAGTTCTCCATTGACTTCCATTATACTTGGTACTCGAGTTGCGCCCATCCGAGCATCCAACTGCTCATCACTAGTTACGAGTACTGAGCACCCGAGCATGGTAGTGCCCGCTCATCACTAGTTACGAGTACAGAGCACCCGAGCATGGTAGTGCTCACTCATCACTAGTTACGAGTACAGAGCACCCGAGCATGGTAGTGCTCACTCATCACTAGTTACGAGTACAGAACACCCGAGCATGGTAGTGCTTGCTCATCACTAGTTATGAGTACAGAACACCCGAGCATGGTAGTGCCCACTCATCACTAGTTACGAGTACTGAGCACCTGAGCATGGTAGTGCCCGCTCATCACTAGTTACGAGTACTGAGCACCGGAGCATGGTAGTGCTCACTCATCACTAGTTACCAGTACTGAGCACCTGAGCATGGTAGTGCTCGCTCATCACTAGTTACAAGTACCGAGCACCCGAGCATGGTAATGCTCGCTCATCACTAGTTACGAGTACAGAGCACCCGAGCATGGTAGTGCCCGCTCATCCCTATTTACGAGTACAGAGCACCCGAGCATAGTAGTGCCCACTCATCAATAGTTACGAGTACCAAGCACCCGAGCATGGTAGTGCTCACTCATCACTAGTTACAAGTACCGAGCACCCGAGCATGGTAGTGCCCGCTCATCACTAGTTACGAGTACAGAGCACCCAAGCATGGTAGTGCCCGCTCATCACTAGTTACGAGTACAGAGCACCCGAGCATGGTAGTGCCTGCTCATCACTAGTTACGAGTACAGAGCACCCGAGCATGGTAGTGCCTGCTCATCACTAGTTACGAGTACAGAGCACCCGAGCATGGTAGTGCCTGCTCATTACTATTTACAAGTACTGAGCACCAGAGCATGGTAGTGCCCGCTCATCACTAGTTACGAGTACTGAGCACCGGAGCATGGTAGTGCCCGCTCATCACTAGTTACGAGTACTGAGCACCGGAGCATGGTAGTGCCCGCTCATCACTAGTTACGAGTACTGAGCACCGGAGCATGGTAGTGCCCGCTCATCACTAGTTACGAGTACAGAGAACCCGAGCATGGTAGTGCCCGCTCATCACTAGTTACGAGTACTGAGCACCGGAGCATGGTAGTGCCCGCTCATCACTAGTTACGAGTACTGAGCACCGGAGCATGGTAGTGCCCGCTCATCACTAGTTACGAGTACCGAGCACCGGAGCATGGTAGTGCCCGCTCATCACTAGTTACCAGTACTGAGCACCGGAGCATGGTAGTGCCCGCTCATCACTAGTTACCAGTACTGAGCACCCGAGCATGGTAGTGCCCGCTCATCACTAGTTACGAGTACTGAGCACCGGAGCATGGTAGTGCCCGCTCATCACTAGTTACGAGTACTGAGCACCCGAGCATGGTAGTGCCCGCTCATCACTAGTTACCAGTACTGAGCACCCGAGCATGGTAGTGCCCGCTCATCACTAGTTACCAGTACAAAGAACCCAAGCATGGTAGTGCCCGCTCATCACTAGTTACCAGTACAAAGAACCCAAGCATGGTAGTGCTCACTCATCACTAGTTACCAGTACTGAGCACCCGAGCATGGTAGTGGCCGCTCATCACTAGTTACCAGTACAAAGAACCCAAGCATGGTAGTGCCCGCTCATCACTAGTTACCAGTACAAAGAACCCAAGCATGGTAGTGCTCACTCATCACTAGTTACCAGTACAAAGAACCCAAGCATGGTAGTGCTCACTCATCACTAATGATAACCCTTAAGTGAGTTTGGGAAATCTGTTTGGAATTTAAATCACCCCCTTTAATATGATGCTATAAAAAAGGGAAGAGCAGATCTAGGATCATTTAAACCTCAATTAGTCAATATTTTATCTCATCTGTCAGATATGGTCTTTTTTCCATGTTTAAATTGTAGCCAATATTTCAAAAGGGGATTGTATTGTACGTTAACATGAGGAACTAAGGATCTTTTCACCTGTGATTCCCCATTTGTTGTTTATGTCTTTCAGTGTTGTATATTGTATACGAGACAACATTTCTAAAGACAAATCTACTATCAGATGAAAATTGTTAGAACTTCCCATTCCTTACAATTTCATCAACAATATCCAACCTCTCTCCAAAGGGTCTTAACCGTGAATACAACTTTCTGATCTAAAATACAAGGGATGATCTTATTTTACAGTCTCAATGAAAGAATGGATTATTATAAAATATTCAATATTCAATTCTGTGGTTACTTATGAGTCCTTTTACAAAGATACATTTGGAACAGGGGTTCTGCAAAATTTCAAGGGTCAGTCCAGTACCTAAAATGTCCTTCCTAAATATCTTTTCTTACACCCCAATCACTTTTGTAATTTGCTTTATTACACAATACTCTACATTTCTCAATTTCTCCCTATCTAGCTAATCTTCATATGTATTTTTTTACTTTACTGTGATGTTTCATTTGAGAGGAGTCTGAAATAGTGACATCTCTGGAAGCTGGGGCTGCACTCACTCCCTGCATCATTTATAGACCCTCCTGAAACAGGACGTTATCAGGTGGCAGCGCTGCATTTACTTGCTAGTTTCTTTCTGAAATGGTGACATAACTGGAGGCTGGGGCTGCACTCACTCCCTGCATCATTTATAGACTCTCCTGGAACAGAACATCATCAGGTGGCAGCGCTGCAGTTACTTGCTAGTTTCTTTCTGAAATGGTGACATCTCTGGAAGCTGGGGCTGCACTCACTCCCTGCATGATTTATAGACTCTCCCAGAACAGAACGTCATCAGGCAGCGCTGCAGTTACTTGCTAGTTTCTTTTTGAAATGGTGACATCACTTGGAGAGTGCGGCTGCACTCACTCCCCATATCATTTAAAGACCCTCCTGAAACGAACATCATCAGGTGGCAGCGCTGCAGTTACTTGCTAGTTTCTTTCTGAAATGGTGACATCACTGGAGGCTGGGGCTGCACTCACTCCCCGCATTGTTTATCGCACCTCCTGGAACAGGACGTCATCAGGTGGCAGTGCTGCAGTTACTTACTAGATTCTTCCATCATCGCCCGATCTAAAGATGTCTTGGATCCATCATGATAGATGAGATATTAAGTGAGATATGAGTGCAACACCGGCTTTCTTCTTCTATCTCTGCCACAGCCATAGCTTCTGTGAAACAAGACATCATCAGGAAGCAAAGATAGAAGTGGTGAGTTACATCAGCACTAGCGCCTGATGACTCGTTTTAGGATGATGGAAGTGGTTGAGAGGTGGTGTTGGTGTCCCTCACTGCTTTTATCTCCACCCCCTGACAACATCTTTCACAGATGCTACAGCGGTAATAGAAGCAAAGTGCTGGTGCTGCACTCACATCTCCCTCAGCATCTCTCAACCAGGATCCAAGATGTCTTCAGAGGGAGCGGAAAGAAATTAGTAGGTAGCTTCAGCCCTGCCCCTTGATGACATCTTGATCCAGAAGGAGCGATAGACACTGGGTGCAGTGAGTGCAGCCCCAGCCTCCTGTGACGTCACATTTCAGACTCCTTTCATTCCACATTGCTAGAGCCTTTCCATTAAGCACCAAACTAATTTGCCAAAATGTGCTTACCATATTATTCTAACACACAGTTTCAGGCCTTGGCATCACTCAGCTTTGCAGGCCCCGGGTGGTGTCTGCTGCTGTACCAGAGTTTGCTCACTGGCTTTAGCTTTGACGTCAATGACTACAGTGCACATCACCGCTTCACTGAACCACTGAGCTCATTAACTGTGATGATGCAGCCAACAGCAACGGGGAGGCAATCCGAGACCCAAGGAGGGTGAGCAACAGCTTTGCTTGTTCTTTTCAACATGTTCAACCCTACGAGGACATTTTATTATAGAGACCCTGTGATGGTGGAATATGGGGTGTTGTGTATAATTTTGTGTAGGTTCGTATTGTAGGCGTGGTTCACTGTCCATTCTGTGCACATTTTCCTGTTAAGTTAGGTTAATCACCCCCTGCTGGGCTTTTGTCCCTAAGTCTGGGGGAGGGGGCCTGGGAGCCACCCAACTCTCTGTTTACCTAGGAGATTATTCAGTCTGTCTGAGAACTTCAAGAGAGAAGCAGGAAGATTCATCCTCTGAGGTTGAAGCTGAGGCTTCCCAGAGAGGCCTGGACATTTATCCTTAACTGGACTATATCCGTGTTTCTGGACTATTTTACCCTCTGTGTGGTGGATTATTTTATGGACCGTCTGATTTTGCTTGGAATAAATGTTCTTTGGATTGTTCATCCATCTCTCACTCTGTTCATTGTGTGATATCGGAGAAGTACCCTGTGACAGACCCTCAATAACTAACCAATGGCCACCACCCCACCTGTACTTCACTTTTTTGGGAATTGTCTTGTCATTCCGCCTATTGTCGCTTTCATTTGCATTAAAGAAGGTGACATTTTTTAGTCTTTGCTTCTTCTTTCTGAATAGGCAGATTGATATCCCTGAAGTTTAATCCCTTGGGGTTATAATGTGATGTACAAGTGTACCCAGAATTATTTGAGCAGGTTAGCGGAGAGAAAGTGTAAAATTTTAGCACACACCCATTTGGCACAAAAAATTGCCACTACTTTCAGTCTTATGCCGCCCTTAACATTTTTGGAGATACTGGAGAGGGTTTAGCAAGAAGAAGAATGTCCAACTTCTTGCATAATTGATGGACGAGATTTCAGTTTGTGGCCTTCATACAACCCCAGATTCTCCAAATATATGACTCGGCGCCTCTTAGTCTTTGTAAATTCGCCCCTTTTGTTTTTTTGTCTTTGTATTTTATCTGAGTTTTTCAAATGTATTAAAGTGGCTTTGACTTTGCCGTTCTGCTCCTTCGGCTTTAACATTTCATTGGATTTAGCTGAATTATTATTTTGGGCAATTCATTATTTTGTAAGTAGCAAGTCACAGATTTGATCCTCTTAGAAAATGAATGCTTGAAGCGGTAAAAGTAATTGACTTTCTGGATAAATAAAGCAGCACGTTGATGTCTTTATACAAAGGATATCCGCAGCAGGGGACGGGGGCTTATTTTCTGCACCAGATATAATAAAAAGGGGAGTGAGGTTAATAACTAATAAAAGTGCAAACCCACAAATTAACAAAAAATCTGAATTTATTTTGCAAGCTACAAATGTATCTCAATAAATTAGAATATCATTAAAAAGTTATTTTATTTTAGCAATTCAGTACAAAAAGGGAAACACATATATTATATAGAGTCATTACACCCAGAGGGATCTATTCCTATATATTATATAGAGTCATTATGTGGCACCCTGGACTAGCCAGGTCATCACAGGTAACACACACCCACCCCCATTAGACAGTAACATTAGCCAAACACGAAACCCTTGTTGCCTCCCTCCAGTGTCTGATGTCCACACCAGGTAGGGCGGAGCCAAGCAGTTGGCCCCACCCACCGAGGAGTTCACAGGCCTGGAGGCGGGAAAAGCAGTCAGTCAGAGTTGGGAGTTTAGTTCAGGAGGTTGAAGTGAGAGGAGTAGAGTGGAGAGTGTCTGGGTTTGTGGCCCAGACACTGACAACAAGGTTAGCAGACGGTGGTGGCCATCTGCAGGAGTGGTGAATCAACGTGGAACCGTAGGACCGGGGTCGGGCGTCGGCCCGCCGATTCCGACCGGGGAGCGAAGTGAAGCCAGCACACACAGGCAGGGCCATCGGACCCCGGCTAGGTTTTGGAGTCACCGTCAATAGTCAAATCCGAGTGTGACAGGAACCCCAGGGGTTTACTAACAGCCAAAGACCCGTTAGAAGGCAACCGTCCGCACCGTGAGGGTATACAGCTACCGCCTAAGGCTAGAGACCCAAGGACCAGCGCCTGTGGGTAAACGGGCTCCTCCGGCATCCATACACCGGGGAGCAGACTACCGTTGGGGATCCATCGTAGTCAAACAGTACACAAAGGTGCAGGGAAAGACAGCCGCCATCACCTGTCTGGGAAGAGACACGCAGCCAGCTGCGGGACCCGTCCTTCCAGCCGTTTGGTTTACCGAGGACTTTGTGCATCTCTTACTGAGTGAGTACACCCGTGCCATCCGGCACCGCGCTGCACTTCCTTGCAACCCTGCACCTCACCAACCCTGCCTCCCCGTCACACCACCGGGCCCCGGGACCACCGACCCCTACCCACGGATGGGGAGAACAACATCGCAGCTGCTCCCCACCATCGCTCTCGGGATCCCCGTCACCAGCAGCGGTGGTGCCCATCTTCACCACAACCCGTGGGTGGCGTCACGGACTAAATCCCCCAAACCAACCACCCTTTTCACTCACGGGCGAGGAGCGCCGCTCAAGTCCCCGTATCCGGCCCACCGCTCGAGCCACCGAGCAGCAGCCGCAGCAGCGCCGGACCCGAGTGTTAGCGAGCGCAGCGGCGGCGTCCTCCCCGCCCGCGACAAAACTTGGCGTCACGAACAGGATTGAACCCATCTACTTACCAGTAAAAGTGCGCCTTGTGATCTCCGCCGGCGGTGTCCGGCCGAAAATTTTGAAGCGCCGCCATCTTGGCGCGAAAATCTCCCGCTCAAGCGTCTTCTCCGAGCAGGGAAGGCGCGAAAGCGAAGCCCCGCCCCCAACAAGCGGAAGTGCCGAAGAGAACCAAGGGGGGGCGGGTGTGTATCTGTCTGATGTAGCCGAGGGCATAAAAAGCGGGGACGCCAGGACTCTGCAAACATTTGGTTCCTGGACCACTGCTGCGCACGATGTCCCGTCCGTCCGGTACCCTTGAAACCCCAGAGCCCACGCCAGGAACAGCGGCGTGGGTGGAAGCCCGGACCGCACAAATGTGCTGCCGTCTTCAAACCCAGGTCCGGTTTTTGATGGAGCGCTGGGTGGCCGAGATGGAGGAAGTGGCGGCGGCCGTGCGGAGACGCGAGGTGGAGGAGCGGGTAAGCGACCCACGCCCTTGTGTCCGAGAAGGACCGGCCGCTGCGGCTGAGGGGCCCAGCCTGCACCCGCTCACCCTCCTGCCTCCCCCGCCATCCGTACCGGTTGCTGTTGCCCCTCCGCTCGGACCGCTACCCCCAACACCGGTAGCGGAATCAAACCCGTCCGCCCTAGAGGACCGACCTGGGGGCGTTGTCTGTGAACGGCCCGCATCCCTCCCGCTGCCATGGAAGATATTCCCTGGTCCTTAGTATTGTCTTTGGAAGAAATAAGTCATGTGCCAGTCCTTTATATTGATCACACATGTATGTAATATATAAATCTCAGTGTATGTGTGTGTGTGTGTGTGTGTCTGTGTGTGTGTATGTGTGTATGTCCGCTAAAGGAATCCGCACCGTCGCATTTACAATCACGAAACTTTGCACAGACACTCCATGTGACTCAGGGAACGTCATAAACTATGGCGGGAAAATGTAACCCCGTGCTTTCCAGTTACTATACAAAAATCCTGCAGCCATTAAACTGAATGGAGCTGGGAGCTGCAGGCTAGAAATAGCAACTGTCAGTGGTTGCTATAGGAACAAAATAAACTGTTAGTATAAGAAGCTTATGTGTGAGGTAAAAAGATGTTGGTGGTGAGACGAATAGAGAGAGACAGAAAGAGACAGAGACACAGACAGGGAAAGAGACAGACGGGGAAAGAGATAGCCATGGAAAGAGACAGCCGGGCAAAGAGACAGCCCTGGAAAGAGACAGCCGGGCAAAGAGACAGAGCGGGAAAGAGACAGAGCGGCAAAGAGACAGATAAGCAAAGAGACAGACCAGCAAAGAGACAGACCTGGAAAGAGACAGCCAGGCAAAGAGACAGACCGGGCAAAGAGACAGACCGGGCAAAGAGACAGCCCTGGAAAGAGACAGACCTGGAAAGAGACAGCCAGGCAAAGAGACAGACTGGGCAAAGAGACAGACTGGGCAAAGAGACAGCCGGGCAAAGAGACAGCCGGGCAAAGAGACAGCCGGGCAAAGAGACAGACCGGGAAAGAGACAGACTGGGAAAGAGACAGCCCTTGAAAGAGACAGACCGGGAAAGAGACAGCCCTGGAAAGAGACAGCCCTTGAAAGAGACAGACCGGGAAAGAGACAGCCCTGGAAAGAGACAGTCCTGGAGAGAGACAGCCCTGGAGAGAGACAGCCCTGGAAAGAGACAGCCCTGGAAAGAGACAGCCCTGGAAAGAGACAGACGGGAAAGAGGCAGACCAGGAAAGGGACAGACCTAGAAACAGACAGCAGGGCAAAAAGACAGCCGGGCAAAAAGACAGCCGGAAAGGGAGACAGACGGGTATCTCATTTAAATATCGGTACCACATCAGCAATCCTCCAATCCTGAGGCACCAACCCTGTTACAAGCGATTCTAAGAAGATGAGATACAGCGGTCTGTCAATTACGGAGCTCAATTCCCTCAATATACGTGGATGAATGCCATCTGGCCCTGGGGATTTGTCAGTGTTTAATTTACTCAGACGTAGGCGTACTTCTTCTTGTGTTAAATTACTTATATCGGGTGGTGAACTTTGATTTTTCACTTGTTGAATGATCCCTGGTACAGTCAGTTCCTTGGTGAACACAGATGAGAAGTGCCTGTTTAATATCTCAGTCTTTTGTTGGTCCTCTATAACTATACTGTGAACAATTGGATGCATGGTAATAAATTTTCAGGTCTGGACCTGTGGGGGAATTACCTTGCATGGGTATCCACCAAAAACATCAAGTGGGGGTGTGCATCTGGGGCTCCAGGCTCTAGAGTTATTGGTCCATATAGACTTGCGGATGTTTTTAACCCTATGGTTTTTTGGCTGGAGTTACCCCCATTATTGAAGTTACATAACATCTTCCACAGGTCCGTCGCTCAGGAGATTTGTTGCATATTTGGAGCCAGCATTATTACCGTCACTTTACGTTTATGTGAACCTTGAGAGACAGGTGTCAATTGAGGGAAATACGAATGAGTTGGTGTATCCATTCCATTAGTCGTTTATGGATGAGTCTAGTCTTGAGGGTCCTGAGGCCTCTTGTAGAAAGGGGATACTGTCACGAGTTTCTCTTACCGTTAAGAGATTTGTGATGGTTCTGTAATTTGAGCCTCACATATTAAATATATTTTCTTTCTTTTGGAATTTCAAGGGCTTATGTCGTTTTTTCTTGTAGGTTGCGTTACTGCAAACTAGGTGATCTCAGCTGCAGCTGGTTTCTGACCACTCCCCTCCTCTTTAAATACTCACATGATCCATCATATGATGCTGGACATAGATTCATTCTCTGCTGACCACCCGAGAAGACAGGAAGGTAGCAGATCCTGCTGCTGGAGCCGTGCTGTCTGGTGTTTGACTGCTTCTGTTGGTTGTTTATCCTTTTCTTGTCCGCCTTTACTTGTGTTGTTTATATGAGGAGAACCTGCTTGCTGATTTGAAGATGAAAGTTCCTCCCTTACCTCTGGAGCCTCTATACAGTGTGTCCACCCATATTCTGTCCATCACCATTAACTTGAGAACGGCGGCAGCTGTAGGCATAGAAGTGGTGTCTAAGTATAGTAAAGTAGCCATGCGCTAAACAATGAAACCACCTATAGCGCCACCTGGTGGAAAACAACGGAGTTAGCATTTTTATCTTGAAAACGGAACGAGATAGAGAAAAAAAGTGAATTGCAAAGTTGTAGGGCATCATCAATTCAATATGAATCAACACCTTGCATACAGAAATGCTATGATTAGAACGTGTAAAACTCACAAGGCTGCGGACGTGAAGCGATACCTCATGGAGACCTTCCAACAAGTCATTGTGTATGGTGGCTGTGTGGAGTGGCCTCCACGCTCACCTGACCTGACCCCATTGGACTTCTTTCTGTGAGGTCACATCAAACAGCAGATGTATGCGACCCCTCCACCAACATTGCAGGACCTCCGACGACGTATCACAGAGGCTTGTGCAAACGTGTCACCTACCATATTGCACAACGTGCAGCAAGATACAGTATGCTGTGCAGAGTCCAGATGTGCATTGCAGCTGACGGGGGCCACTTTGAGCATCATAGTTAAATGAGTATCATATGCGTGACCAGCATTCAATGTTTTGGGGGGGTCATGGGTTTCATATCATAGCATTTTTGTATGCAAGGTGTCGATTTGTATTGAATTGATGATGCCCTACAATTTTGTAATTCACTTTCTTTCTCTATCTCGTTCCGTTTTCGAGATAAAAATGCTAACTCCGTTGTTTTCCACCAGGTGGCGCTCTAGGTGGTTTCATTGTGTAGCGCGTGGCTACTTTACTATACCTAGACACCACTTCTATGCCTATAGCTGCTGCCGTTCTCAAGTTAATGGCAGTGGACAGAATACGGGTGGACACACTGTATATGGCTGCCCCTGCTATACGGTATTGGACTATCAAAGTTCTCTATGGGCTCCGTGTTATTGAATACAACAGCACAGATCGGCATTACAATCATGCAAAGGTGGAATGAAGAGATGGTGAAGTAGGGCAACATTGAATGGGGCACCATTAATAGATTTAAAAAGAAACCCTAAAATGAGAGATGGAGCCAGAAGAGGAACAGGAACCGGTAGAACATACTACAAATACACAGTACAATGTCCAGACAGATTGGCATTGAGAGCAGTAGATGGGTGTAAGAACTGGCGGAGCATGGAAATGTCAAAAAGGACTCCTGGGATTTGTCATGGTTCTACCACCCCCTCCACATCGTTAGGGGGCGGAGCCTTCTCTTGGGCCTCACTTCTGGAGCTTGGATGCTTTAAATTCTGTCATCTCTGGTGAACCAGCACTGGCTATAAGCTTAGCATTGCTTTGCCTGTGATTGCCGGTCCCTGTAAGTGTTTCCTGATCCGTCCTTCCCCTGTGCTCTGTCTGGGTCCGTCCCACCTCCTTCCTTCCCACAATAGCCCCAGTCGTTCCCCCTTCTCCTACCTCCCCACTCGGTTGCTTCCTCTGCTACTGACCTCGGCCTGACCTCGACCCCGCTTTTGCTCGTTCCTCCAGTCTTCTTTCTCACCGTACTGTGTATGACCTGGCCTGCCTAACCATCCCCCGCCCGCCCTGTGGCCTCTGTATTCTAGCTGACTCTGCAGGGCAGTGCTCCAGCACACACTGTGTGTCCACCTCCATACTGATTCAGCTCTGTGTAGTGTCTTTTCCTGCAGGGCTCCAGCTCCCCCTGGTGGTAGCCTGACAGGATTGGTGGGGAAATGTAGGAGATAAGGGTAGGGATTAGTGATGAGCGATTACACTTGTCACTACTCGGTACTCGCACGAGTATCGCTGTACTCGGGCTACTCGGCGGGGACCGAGTAATCTCGCGATACTCGTGCTGTACTCGTGGTCTTCATTTCTGCATGTTGGCGCTCTTTTGAGAGCCAGCCCTCATGCAGAGATTGGCTGGCAGACCACTGCAATGCCACAGACCTGTTAGTTGTGGAATTGCAGTGATTGGCCGGCCCGCACAGCGTGACCGAGCCTTTATACCGGCGGGCGCGCTGTGCTCTGCACACAGCCATCCAGACAGTCAATGCAGGGAGAGTGTCGCTGATTCAGGGAAAGGTTTGCCGCCCTTTATAGTTATTTCCGGAGCAGGGCTGCAAACAGTGTGACCAGAAGTCCTTCTCAGGACTATTGTAGTTGTATACAGGTGTCATAACCTGCAGGTAACGGAATACGCAAGGACTGCACGGAACCACGGGGGTTAATCAATGCAAATTTAATAACATATTGCACAACACAGGTGGAGGAAAAATGCGGGAAAGGAGCACAGCAGTAGAGATAATGTAATATACATACAACTACTTTGAATAGCTTGTCAAGGATAGGAAGCCTCAGATTGTCCTCCAAAAGCAAAACACAGAAATCCTTATTAAACAAAAAAACGCAGAGTCCTTGTTATCTTACTCGTATAACACAGTGCAGAGTCTTTTCCTATCTGTCCCTAACTAAAAGTAGTGTGCACACTTAACTGCAGGTTTCAGCGTGGGGTACCTCGTCACCGTTGGGGCCCGTATTCCGCCGGCAGACACCTCTAAAGTTCAGTCTTTGTCCCGGATCTGTAATTTGCCCGTGCTGTCTGGCTCCTCGCTCCACATCCAGCCTTTCTTGGATCTGTGTCTTGGGGAGATGTCACGCAACACTCAGGTACTTGGACCTTGTTCAGCAGGGCAGAATGCAGCCTTGCCTTCTTCCGCACGTCCGGACACACACTTCTCTGCATAAAAACAGCTACCAAAACAAAACTAGCTCCTCTGCATATCCTGTTCAGGACTGTACCAAGTAAATCAAGTAGCAGGGGTTTGTGCCCGCTGTTCTTTGTTTTGACAGTAGGTGGCAGCATAACAAGGAAAAGTCCACAGTCTTCTAACCTATATATGTAAATGTTAACAGATCTTACACAGGCAGGCAGGGTATAGCCAGGTCGGAGTACAGGAGAAGAGTCCTTCTCAGGACTATTGTAGCTGTATACAGGCAGGCAGGCAGGGTATATAGCCATTCCTAGTGGTGACCGTATACCAGACTTCATCATATCTGGGGCTGGTGTACACAGTCTAAAACAGTCCTGATAGTGACAGACTTCTCAGTAATTGTCGCTCCTAAAAACCTGTTAGGTTCTTAGTGCCTCCGTGCTTGCATTTAAAAACCGCACGTGTGTGCCTGTCGGTGGCAGCGTACAGGTGCACTTGTGTGCGTTTTGCACAAACTAGGATATAACGCACAAGTCTAGTGAATACACGTCAGCACAGCATTGCAAAATGCGCAAGGGCGTTGGCAAGGAACAAGGAAGTGGACGTGATGGTGGTGCAGGCAGAGGCCGAGGTCGTGGGCAAGCTCTAATTTCGCCACAACAAAGGGCCACATCTACTCGCTCGCACGTCCTGTCCCAAATTCTTGGGGACCGCAGCAGTACACCGCTCTTGAACCAAGACCAGTGTCAACAGGTTGTTAGTTGGATAGCAGATAATGCTTCCAGTCAGATTGGCACCACCACAAACACTCTGTCTTCCACACGGTCAAGTGTCAGTAGCCGTGATACTGCACCGCACATTTCAGAACCTGATCCTCCTTCCTACCACCAGGCCGAGTACACGTCCACGGACATTACTGATCCCACACTTGGACACTCGGAAGAGCTGTTCACGTTTCCATTCACACATTCTGGCCTCTCGCCAGCTCATATTGAAGTGGGCCATGACGAGATCGTATGTACAGATGTTCAAATATTTGAGCAGCCACGTTCTCACGAAGTTGGCAACGTGTCTCAACAAGGGGTGGACGATGATGAGACACAATTGTCAGGAAGCCAGGAGGAGGAGCAGGGTGCGGAAGAGGAAGACGACGTGGTGGATGATCCAGTAACTGACCCAACCTGGCAGGAGTATATGCAGAGCGAGGACAGCAGTGCACAGGGGGAGGGAGACGTAGCATCCCAACAGGTAGTAAGAAGCAGGGTGGTGGCCCCAGGCTGAAGTCAGGCAACCGTTCCCCGGAACAACAACACGACACAAGGTGCCTGTACAAATGTTAGGTCTTCCCGAGTCTGGCAGTTTTTTAAGTTGGATCCAGATGATCCTAAAAAGGCCATTTGCAACACCTGCCATGCCAGCATCAGCAGGGGTACCAAAACTAGCAGCCTGACCACCACCAGCATGATCAGGCACATGTCAGCCAAGCACCCGACTTTGTGGGATGCACAACAGAGTCGAGGAGCAGTGCTTGCTGATGTCACTGCTACGTCTTCGCTGGTTGTGCATGCGAGCCAATCCCCTGTCCATGCTGCCCGCGAACAAGCCTCCTCCGGCCCTGCACCTGCAGTTGCCCACGCAGAAATAACACCATCATCAAACACGTCCTTGTCCCAGCGCAGCATTCAGTTATCCATTCAGCAAACCTTTGAACGCAGGCGCAAATACACTGCCAACGCCCCACATGCCACAGTTCTAAATGCTAACATTTCGTGACTGCTTGCGCTGGAAATGTTGCCTTTTAGGCTGGTGGAGACAGAAGCATTCCGCAACCTGATGGTGGCAGCTGTCCCACGTTACTCGGTCCCCAGCCGCCACTATTTCTCCCGGTGTGCCGTCCCCGCATTGCATAACCACGTGTCACAAAACATCACACGTGCCCTGAAAAACGCTGTTTCAGCCAAAGTCCACCTAACCACAGACACGTGGACAAGTGCTTGTGGGCAAGGCCGCTACATCTCGTTGACGGCACACTGGGTTAATATTGTGGAAGCTGGGATCCAGTTTGAGCGAGGGACGGAACACGTCTTTCCCACACCAAGGTTTGCAGGCCATACCTCAGTCAGGGTTTCACCCACACTCTACAGCTCCGGAATCTCATGCTCCTCAGCCTCATCCTCCTCCTGCGCATCCTCATCCACTTTACCCTCCACACCAGTCCCAAGCTGGAAGCACTGCAGCACTGCCTCGGCGAAGCGGCAACAGGCTGTGCTGAAGCTAATCTGCATAGGTGACAAACCCCACAATGCAGAAGAGGTGTGGACAGCTCTGAAACAGCAGGCAGATCACTGGCTCACACCTCTGAACCTAAAGCCAGGAAAGGTCGTGTGTGACAATGGCCGGAACCTGGTGGCGGCTTTGAGGCGAGGCCAGCTGACACATGTTCCATGCGTGGCCCATGTGCTCAACCTCGTGGTTCAGCGGTTTCTGAAGTCATACCCAGAGCTGTCTGATCTGCTGGTAAAAGTTCGCCGCCTGTCTGCACATTTTCGAAAGTCACCTACTGCTTCAGCCGGCCTTGCCGGCTTTCAGCGCCGTTTGCATCTTCCGGCTCACAGACTGGTGTGTGATGTCCCCACACGTTGGAATTCAACTCTGCACATGTTGGTCAGGATATGTGAGCAGAAGAGGGCAGTTGTTGAGTACCTGCATCACCTAAGCCGTCGGGAAATGGGTCAAACTCCACACATAACACCTGAGGAGTGGAGATGGATGTCTGACCTATGTACCATCCTCCAAAACTTTGAGGACTCCACCAAGATGGTGAGCGGCGATGACGCCATTATTAGCGTCACCATACCGCTTCTGCCTGCCTTCTAAAACGGTCTCTGCTCAAAAACAAACATGATACCATAAACCACCGGGGTAGTGGAGGGTAGTACCTAATCTCAAAAGCACCACTATTGAACTACTCTCATAAAATATTATTTTATTTTATTTCATAAATATTAAAACAGAACAGTAGTAATGTTCTCTCATCAGATTACTAAAACACATATAGACAAATATAAATATAAAGTGCAGGTGTAAACCAAGGATTTCACCCTCACCTGAGAAAGACAATAACATTTGAGGAGGACAGGGTATAGGTATTTTTAGTAGTCACTGTCAGGGTAGTGCTGGTTTATATGAGTACTATGTCTACCCTCTTGATAGTGGATGGATGTCCTTTATATCGTTGGATCTTTCTCTGTTTGAGATATCAGTCGCCCTCACTGTCCTTCTTTGCTACTAGCGGGGGTAACCACCACCAGAGAGTGATAAAGGGTGTAGTGCATAGACAGAACCATAGACGAACATAGACAATATGCGTTAGATGTCCAAGGTTCCTCAATAAGGTATGGTTTCCCTATTGTAGAATTGCTGGATTGTTAGGTCAGAGTTGGGAGGCCCACTTATCTTATGGAACCCCCAGCTCTCCCGACGCGTTTCACCCCCCCCAACGCAGTACAGGGGATCATCAGGGGACATAAAGTGTATCACTCCTTAGATAGGACAACTGAAATAGATGAAAAAAATACCATGTATCTGATATATATATTAGAAACTCTCTTGCTATTGATCTGTAAACAATTTTGTCACTCACATAGGGCACTAGTTCTAGTGTCCGGATAAAACCGTTTATTCCCTTTTAGTTAGATTTTTCCATATCCAGTCAGCTATACTGTTTTCCAATAAATAGTCCCTGTGAATAGAAGGACACTTAGATAATCCTCATCTTACATTACCATGCTCTATGGTCTCTGCACATTGTATGGCGTATAATGTCTACCAGATTAGGATGCCAATATATGCTTGATGTAAAATGCAGTCGTCTGAGTGGATAATCTTGGGCTCCATGGGGTAGGTAGGCGACTAGAGGGATGTTTAAAGTACTTGTCTGTAGGCTGTATTACAGTCCTGCAAAGAAAAAGTATAGCTATCTCTATGTATATACATATCCAATATTTTTAAGGGCACACTAGATGTATATGTGTTACCTGTTAGAGAATAGAGGGGACAGGACAAAATTGGTAAAGGTATTATATCCTACTGATGTATTGGTAAAGAATGGCCGGAGCACTGCCCCCCCTCCCCCCGGGCATGTGTGGAGGCCAGCATGACACTGATTGGAGTGGAGGTCATGGTGTCATGGGAGAGTAAGCCCGGGTACAGTATAAAAGGTGAAGCTGGGGGAGGAGTGACACTTTTCCCGCTTTGGGACACAATTGAGAGTCCCCATCCCTGTACCTGCTATGGACTCCGTGGATCAGCTCCTGGAGCGGCTGAGAGCTGCTGCTGGGACCATCCCACCATGTGGCTGCAGAGCACTGTAGTGGGGAGCTTCGGTGGGAGTCCGGGGGGGGGCAGAGAGACTGCACCCCTGAAACAGCGGCGCCCCTGGAGGTCCGGACCGGCAGAGAGGCTGTCACCTGACCTGACTCCCAGGGCCCAGCGTCGCCGCAGAAGCCCCTCCGGGGACCCTGCAGGCCGGACGCCGCGAGCTGAGGGGTCCAGCAGGCCCCGGCCTGTGAGGAATTCAAACGGGCGGCTGGGCCCAACGGCGGTTGGCAGGCCTGCGCTGGAGTTGGGGGCGGGGCCTGCTGCCGCCTTGTCTGCGAGTGACGTCAGCGGTGCAGCGGGGCGCTCTGATGATGTACCTGCCGAGTGCCCTGAGCCCCTCCTCCCTGCAGCGACGATGTCTCAGAGGGATCCCTGTGAGGTGGGAGAAGCCAGGCGGCTGCGGTCGGCAACACATCGGGCCTGGCATTCAGGGCCTGAGGCTACAGAGGCCCTGTCTGGAAGAGGGGCTCTCGCGGGCGGAGGAGGGGACGCCGCGCTCTCCCACTGCTCGGGTCCGGCTTGCCGCTGCTCTGCGGCCGCTGCTGCTGCTCGGTGGCTCGAGCGATAGGCCGGATCCCAGGGACTCGAGCGGCGCTACTCGCCCGTGAGTGAAAGGGGGATTGGTGTTGGGGATTTATTGTCCGTGACGCCACCCACGGTTGTGGTGATTGTATGTGGACACCACTGCTGCTCTGTATGGGCTCCCGGGGACGGTGACAGGGAGCACCTCGGTTGTTATTCCTCCCCTCCGTGGGTAGGGGGGTTGTTTGTCCCGGGGCCCGGTGATGGGGGTAGGATGGTTGGTGCAGGCGGGTTATGGGGCCTGTTGAGGTGCAGGGACGCAGGGGCAGCGCTGTGCCGCACGGCACGGAGGTACTCACAGCCCAAGGATGATGACACAGTTCACGGTAAACAAACGGCTGGTTGGACGGGTCCCTCGGACGGCTGCGGTGTTGATGTTCCCTGCAAGTTAGCGGTGACTGTCTCTTCCCTGCACCTATGTACGGTTGTTGGTATCGATGGGTTCCCACCGGTAACCCGCTCCCCGACCTGGATATAGGGCGAAGGAGCCCCTCTTTGCCCGCAGGCGCTGGCCCTGGGAAACTGGTGCCTTGGCGGTGGCGGTGTCTCCCCTTCACGGTCGGACTGTTGCCTTCAATCGGGACTTTGCTGCTGGGAGACCCGGAGGTCCCCTTCACTGACGGATTTGGCAAATTACGGCGACTCCTAGCCTTGCCGGGATCCGAAAGGCCCCTGCCACTGATGCTGGCTTCTCTTTGTATACCGCTCCGGTACCGCCGGGCCACCACCCGTCCACGGTCCTTTCGGCAACCTCTGATCAGCCTCTCCTGCAGACGGTCACCGCCGTCTGCCAACCTTGCTGTCACAGTCCGGGGCACACACCCGGACCAACTTCAGGCTCTACTTCTGTCACTTTCTCCTTCACTTCAACTCCTCTCACTTAGCTCCTCTCACTTCAACCTCCAAAACTAATCTCCTGTGTTTCCTTCCTCCAGGACTGTGAACTCCTTGGTGGGTGGAGACCAACCGCCTGGCTCCACCCCCTGGTGTGGACATCAGCCCCTGGGGAAGGCAACAAGGGTTTGTGTTTGACCTTGGTGTTCCTGCAGGGAATGTGGGGTGTGTGTGGTGTCATGACCTGTGACCCCTGGCTTGCCCAGGGCGTCACAGGGCCACATGGAGCGGGGGCGGGGGGGCTGCGCTCGGAGAACCCTGAAGAGAATATGCAGCTCCCTCTTTTTGTCGGCGCCACTGATTGACGGGTCCAGGATGTGCGGCCTCTGGGGCCTCGGGCCGTGCGGCTGCAAGAGCCAGTGGAGCGGAGTCAGAGGAGAGGAGCCAAGTCGTGCTAGATCGGTGGGACGTCAGGATGCAGGAGGTCCGGCTGGCGGGGTCTCTACCCTTGTGCAGCTTGGTGAGTATGATTCTATGTTTTGTTTGTCTTCACATTCTGTCAGGTACACAGTACGGGGGGGGGGGGTGACAGGTCGGCTAGGGTTCGGATTTGGGGGTGCCGGTGGGTGTCAGGGGGAATGCGTCAGGTGGGGAGTTGTCAGATTTTAAGTTGCGTTCACACGTTGCTGACGCGGATTGGGGGCCAGGAAAACCCCTGGCGCCGGTGGCAGCTTGGCTTAATCTGTCTGTCATTGCGGTTAGTGAGTCCACGGTTGGGAGTATTTCTTCCCCAATATCGGCTCAAACAGAAAAGAATAAGGAGGATAGGATTAATTTGCATGATTGCGCGCGCGGGGAGGTTTATGTGGGTTTTGAGGGCCCATTGGATTCCCATCTTAAGAAAAAAGTGAGGGAAAGATCTGGAAGAATGAGTATGTTGAGACATTTTCCCTCCCCCCCATTGGCAAAAAGTTTAATTTGGACAAAAGGGGAAAATGATGTTAGCAGGCGTTGCAGTTTGGGCAAGCAATTGGCAAAAAGGCGCCGGAGAATTGTTCTCATTGGTTTTGCTATATGGGCTCCATTGGGGAGGCCTATAGGGTTTATGAGGGGCAGACCTGGCTCTGTTATGACGAGTAGTTTCGTCAGAGGAAGGCTATCCGTCCATCCATAACATGGGATCAGAAGGATATAGGTTTGTGGTTGCGGGTGATGGCGCCAGCCAGGTATGGGCAGTCCATTCAGGGCATGGCTGGGTTATCCGGCCAGTCTGGAAGCCAGGGTGCTAGTGGTCAGTACGGGAAGGCAGGGTCCCAGAAGCCAGTTTGTGTTGGTAAGTTAATGAGGGGTAATGCAAGTTCGGTGCCACTTGCTGTTTTTAAAATACCTCTGCACCCGTTGTAACGGAACATCCCATGGGCATCCAGGTGTTTTAAAAGAATAAGCCCAAATCCGGTACCTCTAATACTCAAGGGTCAGACGCCGGTGAGCTTAGTCGGATGCTTCCGTACCTAAATAGGTATCCTGATAGGGACAAAACTGAAATTTTTGAGGTTAGGTTGGAGAGGGTTTTAGGATTCCTGCTTCTGTTTGATGTTACAGGGACAACCAGGAATCTGCCTTCGGCGTATCAACAGGCGGCGGTTGTAGCTGAAAGGTTGGGAAAGGGGGAGGCGTTGGGGAGAAGGGAGGGCTCGTTTTGCCCCCCCCCCTTTTTTCTAATTTAGGGTTTCGCCATTGGGGGTGGGACCGAAGAAGAAGCCAGGTTAATTTCGGCAGATCCACCATTTGGCTCATCCCGGGGTAGGTCGGTGAACGATGGTATACTGGCTGAGCTTTGTTCAGTGGTGTATACGTCATTTGAGGAGGCTACAAAATGGGAGAAAAGTTGTGGGAGGGGTGCGTTGATGGCAAAAGGCAGATATTGAGTCAGCTTTTTGGCTCTTATCAATTCATCCGGAATGGGTTCGGTTATTGGGTTGTTGTTGGGAGGGATATTATTTGGTGGACCGCTGCTTGCCAATGGGTGGTTCAATATCATGAGCATTTAGTGAAACTGTTAGTTCTTTTTAGAATGGGTGGTGCGTGATGTTTTTGGTTTGGCTTCACTGGTACATTACCTGGATGAATTTTGTGGGATCGGCTGTTTCGGCACAGTGCACCAGCATTCTAGCAGCAATGGAATGGGTAGTGAGGTGTTTTGGGGTGCCTTTTGCACCTGAAAAACTGTTGGGCCAAATACTTGTATTTGTTTTCTGGGCATTGTAATTGACTCAGTGATTAGGGAGGTTCGGCTTCCTGACGACAAGGTTGCGGCGCTTAAGGTTGAAGTAGCAAGGGCATGCCGGGTGAAGGAAATTACAATTAAGGGAGGTTCAATCACTATTGGGAAAACTTAATTTTGTGTGTTGGGTAATGTTAATGGGCTGAGTTTTTTCACGTCGGCTAGCTTGCGCTACAGCTGCAGTGCTTGCTCCTCACCATGACATTCTTTTGTCGGCGGAACAATAAGGGGACTTGTCGGTTTGGGGAGAGTTTTTGGAGCAGGACAATGGTCGTCGCTGCTAAGGGATGAGGTAGGGGATATTTTCGAATGGGAGTGGTTTACGGATGCTGCGGGTGGCTCAGGTTTCGGGGCCTGCTTTCAGGGTCAGTGGTGTGTGGATCGGTGGCCAGAAAGTGGGATGGTGGAGGTTGTGACAAGGAATGTGTCGCTATTGAAAATTTTTCCAATTTTGGTCGCACTTCATTAGTGGAGGTACCAGGTGTCGAATAAGTAGAATCCGGTTTAAATGTGACAATATGGCTGTGGTGCTGGCGAATAATCATGTCTCGGCATCCTCTCCCCCAGTTGTACGAGTGTTGCGGCAGCTGGTGTTGATTTGTTGAAACTTAATGCGTGTCACAACAGCTCGTGTACCGGGTATAGTGAACCTAATAGCGGATTCCCTTTCTTGTTTTCAGTGGGGTAGTTTCTGGGTTTGTGCACCGGAGACAGACGTCAGCAGCTTTTAGTGCCCTGCGCAGCTTTGGAAATGAGGTCTTCCAGCAGCAGGACCACTGATTCGGGCTTTTTTGGCTGGTACCACGTGGGCGGCTTATCAGGCCACATGGGGTCTCGGGGAGCAGTGCGTGAGTGGTTGCAGGTAGACGGCCTGTGTCATTTAGCTTATTGGAACGTTTGGGTAAGGTATATGCGCGTAGTTTGTACATCGGCATGGGAGTATCATTGTTATGGTTGGCTTTTTTGTGGGCGTTTTTTCGGGGCGTTGCGTATTGGCAAATTGGCATCTCCCAGTATGACGTTCACCGGGGGTTGGGGTAGAAGTGGCATCCTAATTTTGGAGCATGGGGATCAAAGTTGGATCCGGAAATCAAAAAACGGATCAAGTAGGGGCACGCAGGTGGGTTCGTTTAAGGAAGGTCACGGCACCGGGTATGTGCCCGTGGCAGTGTTTTGAGTTTGGCAAGGGTCCACCCGAGCCAGGATGGCCCATTGTTATGTCACGAGGATGGTTTTTTGTGTTCGAATATCAGTAATTAGTGTTTTTCGGGCATGTTTGAGATCATGGGGGTTAGATCCGGTGACTTTTGCGTTGCATTCTCTTTGTAGTGGGGCGGCGACGGAAGCCTCTATGTGTGGTCTCCCTGCTGAGACAGTTAAACAGATTGGTCGTGGGAAGTCTTAGCGTTTTTAAGTTGTAGGTTCACCCGGCTTTCGTGGATAATTGACCGGGGGACGGGTTTTGATAGAGTGGGGCCTGGGGGGTGTCATTCTTGGTGTTGGTATTGGAGCTAATTGGTATTGTCGGTTTTTGTATTTTGTTTCAGAACCCCCCATCCCCTTCTTGCCTGGTCTGGATCCTGGGCCATTCTAATGTGTACTGGGGGGCATGGAGAGCAGATGCGAGAGGGAACGGGACACAGCCAGGTTTTCAGAGGGATAGGGTTCTTGCCAGATGGTTCGGGATCAGGGGTATGGGGTGGAATAGGGTATTGCAGGAGGTGCATAGGTATGCCCGTTTGGACAGGCTCCCTGACATTTTGTTTTACACGTCGGGGGAAATGGGTGAGCGACCTTTCCGCATTTTGATGAACGATATTTAAGCTGATTTGTTGCGGTTATGGGTGTTTTTTCCAGGCATGATAATTGTGTGGTCGGACATGGTTCCGACAAGGGTTTGGGCGGAAAAGCACGGTATGGGGAGAAGCTGAATAAGGCTCGGGTGAAGGTTCATAGGGTTATCTAAAAAATTGTTAGCCGCAATAGGGGTGTTGCAGTACGGCATTTTGAGCTGGAGCGGAAGGATGACGAATTTTGGTAGGGGAATGGGGTGCATTTGAATGCAGTAGGGATTGTTGTGTGGGCCCTTGGATTACAGGGAGGTATTGAGCGGGCTTTGCCATTGCGGGGGGTCTCAGGCACTTGAAGGTTATCAAGGTGCCCTCATTGTGGCAGGTTTATTGGTGGGTCCTTCAAGTTGGTTTTAAATTGGTTCGGGGAACCCATCTGGGTATGGATCCCCTCATTGGCAGAATGGTTGGTCACCTGGTGATTTTTGGGGGATCCCGACGGGGTATGTCGGGGCCCCCGTGGGTGTTTGGTGGTTAATGGAGGAATAACCCTCACTGTTTGGTGCTCCTGAGCCAGTGTGGGTAACGGCTGGGAGCAATTTGGTTCTATGGTTTGGTTATGTGAATCACCAGGGTTTTAGCTTCAGGGACCTTACCATAATGCAAATTTCTACATGTTATGTATTTGTTTAATAAATGGCTGCTATGGCCAAAATTATCCAAAGATAAATTGGTGTCTGAGTGGTTATTAACGGATAAGGGGGAATTGAAAAGGGATGTGTGTGCTTAATTTTGGCCGGAATCTACAATTCTAGGGTCAAGGATTTGCTTCTGGAAGGTGCAAATGGCCGTTGTTGTCTCCTGTAAGAGAAAGGAATAGTGGTACATCCATCTATCTGACTATGTCATTGGATTAACACAGGCATAACAATTAATAGAGTATTACCTGTAAGGCAAAAAGCAAACAACCACAATATACAGAGGAAGCTCCCTGCCTCAGGGATAGCAATAGATCACTGTGGGTGTATTTTTCCCCTGTGAAAGAAAAAATAAAGGGCTATCAGGTGCTTTTCAGGTCTAGGAGGTGCCTGTGAATTTTACATGGGATTCCTATATTAGCCCAACCCAACAATATGTAAACGCAGGACTACAGTAGTATTGCTAGTAGCTTGCTAGCCATAGCTGCAGAGACATAATAAAATGCATAAATGAAAGAGCGAGTACACCTACCAGTTTGTGAGCTCTACCAGTAAGGGCTGTAAACCCCGAGTATTAGTTACTCTATATCACTGGGAGCTCAAAAACAACCATGATGCATTGCAGGCGGAGCGCGATGAGTTGGAGCAAGAAACAGTAGTGGGTGTGGGTGATAACACACAGCCCAGCCTCGTCTCATCACAACGTGCAGTGGAGGACTATGACGAGGAGGAGGATGAAGACATGGAGCAACTCTCCGGCCAAATTGAGGATATGACATGCAGTCATATCCTCGGTTCAGCGTGGCTGGCCAGAGGACAGGGTAGATGATGAGGAGGAGGAGGAGGACAGCATGTTCAGTCATCATGTTGGTCAGGATACTGAAGTGATGGCTGTTAAGAGGCTGGCGCACATGGCTGACTTTATGGTAAGCTGCCTGTCTCGTGACCCTCGCGTTAAGAACATCTTGGCCAACAATCATTACTGGTTGGTAACACTGTTAGACCCACGCTACAAGGAGAACTTTATGTCTCTTATTCCCGAGGCGGAGAGGTCAGGCAAAATGCAGCAGATCCAGAAGGCCATAGTCACAGAAGTAGGCAAAGCATTCCCCTCACAAAACGCTAGCGGCATAGGTCAGGAATCAGTGGACAACCAAGGCGTACAGCCGAGAGAGGCACAAGTCCAATCCGCCAGAGGTAGGGGAACAGTCTTTAAGATGTGGGACAGTTTTCTCAGCCCCTCACATACCACAGCCCCTGAGGTGAGGGGTAGTGCCACAAGAAATCCTAAGTTTGCCCAGATGCTCAAGGAGTACCTTGCAGATCAAACAACTGTACTCCGACATTCCTCTGTGCCTTACAATTATTGGGTATCCAAGCTGGACACGTGGCATGAATTGGCTCTCTACGCCTTGGAAGTCCTGGCCTGCCCTGCCGCTAGCGTTTTGTAAGAGCGTGTTTTTAGTGCCGCAGGTGGAATCATTACAGATAAACGCACCCGCCTGTCAACTGAAAATGCTGACAGGCTGACTCTGATCAAGATGAACAAGGGTTGGATTGGGCCAGACTTCACCACACCACCAGCAAATGACAGTGGAATTTAAAGTTTGTAACGGGAATTTGCCATGTACCTCCACTCACCCATGGGTACACACTTCTGGACTTTGGCTAATCGCTGGACTGCTCCTCTTTCTCCTCATGCGCCATCATGATGACCGTTACAATAGTTAGGCCATTGTTTCAGGTATACCCCCAGTGGTAAATTTTTTCGCCCATTCTTTCAGAATGGGCATTACAACGACAGGAGACCCGCTCCTTTGCAATGGGAACAATGTTTTGAGGCCCTCATGCACGTCTCTATCCATGGACAATGTGGAGCCTCCCAATTTCTGGCTGCCCTGCCAAAGGGCTATACTACAATAGACCCACTTCCTTACAATGGGCACTTCAGGTTTACAGGCCCTCATGCACGTCTCTATCCAGGGACAATGTGGAGCCTCCCAATTTCTGGCTGCCCTGCCAAAGGGCTATACTACAATAGACCCACTTCCTTACAATGGGCACTTCAGGTTTACAGGCCCTCATGCACGTCTCTATCCAGGGACAACGTGGAGCCTCCCAATTTTTGGCTGCCCTGCCAAAGGGCTATACTACAATAGACCCACTTCCTTACAATGGGCACTTCAGGTTTACAGGCCCTCATGCACGTCTGTATGCAGGGGCATTGGTGAACCTCACAATTTTGGACTGCCCTGGCAACGGAAAATACTACAAAGACTCAGTTCCTCAAAATGGGCACATTAGACTCAAGAGGCCTTCATGTACGTCTCTTCTCAGGGACATCGGAGTGCCACACAATGTTTTCACGTAAAATCTTTCATGTAATCTCAAAAAGTAACATACACCAGCTCTATCTCACTATTGGGTATGTGCCCTTAACATTTCCGCCATGAAAATTCATTTTGGTGTCATTTTGGAAGGTTTTCTGGTGAGTCCGTAAAAATGGCGTAAATGGACAAAATTGTTCACAGCTGTGACTTTTGAGTGATAAATGCTTCAAGGGGTCTTCCCCATGCTGTTGCCATGTCATTTGAGCACTCTTCTGAGACTTTTGTGACATTTTTAGGGTTTCTACATGCTGCCGGGGGTCATTTCATAAAAATACTCGGGTCTCCCATAGGATAACATTGGGCTCGGTGCTCGGGCCGAGTACACGAGTATCTTGGGAGGCTCGGCCCGAGCCTCGAGCACCCGAGCTTTTTGGTACTCGCTCATCACTAGTAGGGATCAAAGGCTGATGGGTGGAGGCATATAAAACTCAAGTAATGAAACCTACCTCCTGCCTGTATCTACAGCATGTAAGTATAGGATCCTAGTAGAAGTTTCTTGACCGCAGTCTACAATAAAAGAAGTCGGAGAATATTGTGTAAAAATCATTTCATTTTAATGAAAAAAAACAAAACAAAAAACACAATGTAACTGTAATGGCGTACATGCATAGGATGACTTAACAAGCACCAACTTTGCATTAAATATTTAGTTTTATTTCCTTTTTTCATTTTTTTTTCTTGTACTTCACTGTTCATACAAACCAGATGCATTAATGATGAACACGACCAGGATATTCCCGGAAAGGCAACATTTCAGATATATTTGTACAGAAAGAAAAAGGGCACATAAATAAAACAATACAGGGAATAGATGAAGATTAATAAAATAAGAAAAACAGATGCAATATTTACTTACTGGGCTCAAAATCCAAACAATGTAATGTCTTAACCCTTGTCTGGTACCCCATAGGGTCAATTTGACCCCGATGCAAATTGGTAGCACTAGTGATTTTTTTGTTTTCATGGTACCAGACAAGGGTTAAATTAGTAAATAATAAAGTGCACCTATTGTTAGATATTCTTTGTATGCATTATGTATTCTTATATAATACATACAAAGAATATTTTTATATATTTTGTATATCTATACCTATCTCTCTCATATATATATATATATATATATATATATATATATATGTGTATATATATATAGATATATATACACACAAATATATATATGTATATATATGTATATATATATATCTATATATTATATATATAGATATATAGATATATATAGTATATATTTGAGTGGTTATAAATAGCACAGCTTTGATTTTTTTTTTGTTTTAAAATCTTACTTATGGGATAACAAAAAAAACAAACAAAAAGAAACAAATATACTGTATATATACAGTATATTAATAGTCGGATTTAAAAAAAAATGTATTAAAAAAAACCCTTAAACCATCAGATTTTTTGGCAGCATTTAAAATGGTAAATTATTAATAGCACAACTGTGAGTTTTTTGTTTTTAAATCTCACTTATGAGATAAAAAAAAATAAAAAAAAATAAATATATATATACTGTATATATACTGTATATATATATATATATATATATATATATATATATATATATATATATATATATATATATAAAATGGGATTAGGTAAATAATAAATATAATAACATAGCTTTGAGATTTATGTGTATATTATATTATATATTATATTAATATACATGAATATACAGATTGTTTTAATATCTTGTTCCCATTTTCCAGATGGAAGCTTCTCTGTAAAAAAGCTCAATCGGATATAATCCACTTAGAAGATAAGGAAAAGGGGGAGGGGGGAGATGCAGCTGCAATATCTTTCATACTGTGAAATGCTGCAAGAAAGGAGGAGAACCTTAAATATTTTTTGGCTCAGAACAGCTTATTTTGCACTACTTCTAAAATATATAAAATGTGATTTTTTTTTTTTTGGAGGGGGTAACGATAGGTGCACTTTGTGAATCAGATTGACAACATAGGTATTTTTCAAGATATAATGACTATATTTTAAATATTACAATATTTATTTGCAAATTACAAATAAAACACATAAAAAAGGTAGAAAATTTGTTTAATCCCTTTGAATAATTTAGAATTTGTCGTTTAGATATTATATTATATTGCTTCTCGCACCACCATGTTGTCCCTACTTCTTATCACTTGTTCAAGACAATGTAAAATCAGAGACCAAGATCACAAGATGAGGAGTTATTGCCTGGAATTTATCAAGATGTATCACTAGTTTCCTTGAGTTAAAAAAAGCAATCAACAGGAAGTGAGTGCAGCCGCCGCAGCGTCACTTCCTGTTGATTGACTTGTTTGGTCTGAAGGCGGGAAGACAGAGGCCTGCGCTGATTGGACATGGGGCTCGTGTGACGTCACACCCCCGTGTGAGCTCCGGCACTGCAAACCACGACACCGCTGGAAGGGCGCTGGTACCGGAGGTGAGTATAGGCTTTATTATTTTACCCGGGGGAAACGTGGAATCAGAAGGGGTTGTCCTAGTATTGGAGAACCCCTTTAAAAATTACAAAAAAAAAGGAAGAAGAAAGTAGCCTCTTCAAAGAGGAAGAGGACAGGAGTGCTGGTGCCCGCCTCCAAAAACAAACAAAGCATCAAATTTATTAAAACAACATTTAGATCAATTTTGTGGAAAAATAACAGCATAGAAAGAAATACTCGTAGGGATACGGTAACGGCAATTAATCAATAATTTTAATTATTATTATTTATTATTATAGCGCTATTTATTCCATGGCGCTTTACATGTGAAAGGGGTATACATAATAGGGACAAATACAATTTTAACATTACAATTTAAAAAAAAAAAAATTAATTAAATTTTCCATTTTTTTTCCTAAATTTTTTGGGATATTTGAGCAAAATAACAACATAAAAAAATTACTCTCAATATAAATTTCCTTGAGTGAGTACAAGACGGAGAAATAGGGATACAATAACGGCAATTAATCAATTGGTTTAATACATTGCAGTTTTAACATTTTTTTTTTTAAATTAATGTTCCCAATTTTTTTTTCTAAAATTTTGGGATATTTGAAAAAAAAAAGAAAAGAAAATAGTGGCCAGATGATGTTATACGGTAAACAATAAACACATGCGTTTAAGTCTTCCTTGCAAAATTTACTGTAACCATTTATATTTTCTGGCTTTGTTAATTTATATTAAAAAAAAACTGCAAAAGAGACAAAGCTAATAAAAAAAAACCAATGCAGCATTATCAATAAATAAATACATAAAAAATAAATAAATTACAAAACAGAGGAACAACATATAGAAATACATCAATAAAACGAGATTGATGACGTTTTCTTCTGAACATGATCAATTATACTTAAATAATCGAGATCAATTTTATAAGTCGTTAATTTCTAAAGCATCTTTAAGGGAACCGTTCTTTTTTTTCTGCTCCTTTAGCCATTTACAACTATTACCAAATATCAAGACAGAAAACCATATATCGCCTGAATTTTACTAATGGGATTAAAAAAAAAAAAAAAAAAAAATTTAAAAAGTTCCTTAACTATCAGATTTCTTGGCAGTATTTGAAATGGTATATATTTGAGTGGTTATAAATAGCACAGCTTTCCAATTTTTTTTGTTTTAAAATCTTACTTATGGGATAAATAAAAAAAAAACAAACAAAAAGTAACAAATATATTGTATATATACAGTATATTACTAATTGGATTAAAAAAAATGTAGTGAAAAAAACCCTTAAACCATCAGATTTCTTGGCAGTATTTAATATGGTAAATAATTAATAGCAAAACTTTGAGATTTTTGTTTTTAAATCTCACTTCTGGGATAAAAAAAACAAACAAAAAAATAAATAAGTATATATATTATTATTAAATGGGATAAAAAAAATGTAGTGGAAAAAATCTTAAACTATCAGATTTCTTGGCAGTATTTTAAATGGTAAATGATAAATATAAGAAATAACACAGCTTTGATTTTTTATATATATATATATATATATAATTTATTTTTTCTAAGGATATATATATATGTGTATATATATATATATATATATATATATATATTGTTGTACGTATACCCTCTTTCACTTGTAAAGCGCCATGGAATAAATGGCTCTATAATAATAAATAATAATAATAATATATATAGATATATTTTATCAAGATAGATATGAAGAAAGTCTTTAATTACTACTAATATCATTTTCAGACAATCTGTCAGCAGGTTCTTGCTATATAATCTGCACGGTTTAGGGGCAGAGAGTCCGATTCCAGCGGTGTGTCACTTACTACATTGTGTTTTAATGAAATCAGTGTTTTATCAGCAGGAGGACTAGTTGTCTTGTGCCTGCTGGTCCAGCTACACCCCCAGCACTGATTAACAGCCAATCAGTGGTGTGGGCAGGGTTATACACAGTTCAGCATTCCAAGTTCTTCTAGATCTGCAGCAGAAAAAACTGTGATTCTGTCACAACTGCTGCACCCAGTAAATTGGAATCAGGCTCTCAGCCCCTTCATCATGTTGCTGTCAGATTTCATAGCAAAAACCTGTTCACAGATTCCCTTTAAAAAAAAAATGAAAATATTCAGCACAAATCATTAAATTTTTTTGGCAGCATTAGAGATAGAAATAATATTAGTTTTTTTTTTCCCAAAACAAAAGAAATGATAGTGAAATTTTTTTTTTTTAAATTAGAAATGTATTTCAGAACCAAAGTTTATACTTTCTCTTCACCTTGACTCTTACACAGCTACTGGCAATTATGAAATCTGAAGATTGTAAAGGATATAAGCTAAATTCTAATAATGGGATTAAAAAAACTGTGGGGGTTTTTTTCTTGGCAGTTTTTCAAATAAGTCAAACAGTAAATAAAAAAAATGTAGTAAAGTGATTTTTTTTTATAAATGCATCTAAAAGAAATTGTTTTATTTTATACCCGTCTAAAGCGACAAAAAAACCCCTGAAATTGAGTATTTCTATTGGGAGTAAAATAAAGCTATATAAATATGCAAAAATTTGCCCTTTTTTTAGCTATAAGATTTCTTCCTGGAATATGAAAATTAAATTGATAAATAATGCTGTTTTTATTATTATTATAATTATTATTATTATTATTATTATTATTATTATTATTTATTTTTAATGCATTCTTTATGGTCAGTCCTATTTTTTTCCCCTTGATATTAACCTTATAAAGATTTTTTTGTTTTCTTTTTAAATGTTAAGATTGGAAATGATGTAAATGTGATTAATAATGTGGTTTGAAAAATAATTATTTTCTCGACGGAATGAAGATTTAAATAATAAATGATTTTTAAATACGAGTGTGACGGCGCAAGTATTCTGTGTATTCTAGAATAGAATTAGATATATTATTTCTAACATACGTGCTTAGGTTTATTCTGTACATATAAAAAATAATTCATATTTACAGATAATGAAAAAAATGGTTCTTAAACTATAAATGTTCGGCATCAGCGCCATCGAATGGAAGACACAAGTCATATGTAGATTATGTCAGCATATCCTGATGTCATCATTGGCATCTGTACCAAATTTTTTGTTAAAGGTGTTCTCCACTTTAGGCAGACCCTTGAAAGTTATCCAATCACCAAGATCCCTCTTGCTAGAGAAGGGGAAACCTGACAGTAGAGGCCCCCATACACATTAACCAAATTTGGCCAAACTCGCCGTTATCTACCGGTTCGGCCAACAGTGATACCTGTTTTGAGGTTTTCTGATTGTCTCCCAACAGGTGATGTTGAGGGACAAATATTGTCCGAGTTTGGACTACCAATGCTTTAGTTCTCTAAGGCCACTGTCACACTGTGTTCCTCTCTTCATTAAGTTGTCCCCAAAACACTGTAGCTAATCATCTGCCATACAATATTTTGGCCGGCAACTAACTTTCTTCGACTCTCTCTGGCTTCAACTTCTCTCTTAGGCTGCTTTCATACTGTGTTCCTCTCCTTGTTCAGTGGTACTATCGGGGCTTCAGTCCAAACCCCCCGCAAAACAGGTTTCGGACGTGTGTGCCGACGGGGCCACTGACTATAATGGTGCAGACGGAGTCACCATGTACTCTGCCGTGCACCAATTTTGGGAGAGTATACGCTTATTGGAGGCAGACACCCAGACTTAATAGACTGTGTCTGGGTGTCTGCCTCCACTAAGTTTATACTTCTGAAAATGGGGCACAACAGAGCACACGGTGACTCTATATTAGTCAGCAGCCCTGTTGGCGCATACTTACGAAACCCGTTTTGCGGGTGGTTTTGAACTGAAGCACTAACAGGACCACTCAACGGGGAGAGGAACGCAGAGTGAAAGCGGCCTAAGATATAGGTTGAAGCCAGAGATTTCTATGTGGAATCAGAGGAAGATAGTTGCCGGCCAAATCATAGTATGGCAGACGGTTAACTAAAGTGTTTGGGGGGGCTTACTGACTTGTTCAAGCTTTCTTCAGGGCCCTACAGGGGAAACTTAAGGGTTGTTTCTGGCATTTTGATATTGATCGCATATCCTTAAATTAGGCAATCAAGATCAGATTGATAGACATCAGACTTTAGACCTAGTTTCTTTTGTAGCCCATTTATCGGTGGATGCACCAGAAGTTGGATCCCTAATATCACATTTTGTAGTCCTTCAAAAACCCATGTACACAATACAAAGTGCCTAGTCAATGGGTTTTCTATGAAATCCAGGGTAAGAGTCCAAATTCAGAACTCATAATTCCTTACGAAGATGGATTAGGCTGTCCAAGTTAACTAATCCTTTCACAGGCCCCTTCTTTATGGAGAATGGAGATCCACCGGGGTTAAGGAAAGAGTTCTAATCATGAGGACCCCGTCTAGTAAATTTGTTCTCTGGTCGTATCTTAAAGGAATGGTAAAAAAGAAACAAAAAAAATATATATGTTGGCCAAAAGCACTCCCTAGAACTGATCTGTGCTAAATATGGGAGAGACAATAGCACAATAGGGTCTTAGGTGCGTAGACAGCATGGGAAATCAAAACAGTGGCTTGCTCACCTGGTCGGGTTGTGTAAGACACAACAACTTGAAGAGCATAACGGCTGACGCACCCCACAAATGTACAAAATGCTGCCAGTGGAATAAAAGGGTCAAATTTGATGCATTTTGGAGTGGAGATTCCTTCTTCAGGACAATCACCTGACGATGGTCCTGAAGGACTCTCCACTCCGAAACGTGTCGAATTAATTCACTTTTCATGATCTGTCTACATTTAATGACGCCGCGGATTTAACCCCTAAATTCCACTGACAGCAGACCCAATCTGTGTCTGATAGGAGACAAGGCACACTAAAGGCCCTGTCACACACACAGATAAATCTGTGGTTGCAGTGAAATTGTGGACAATCAGTGCCAGGTTTGTGGCTGTGTACAAATGGAACAATATATCCATGATTTCACTGCAACCACAGATCTGCCCAAGATTTATCTCTGTGTGTGTGACAGGGCCTTAAGTCCAACCTTGAAGGATATTTTATAAAACGTCTTTTTTTCAGGAGCTATAAAAATTCCTAAAAAAACCTTTTTTTTTCTTTTGAGTATTTTTATAGGTAGAAGGAAATCAAGCCAATGTTTTGAGAAGTAGGGTCAGTTAAAGAACGTTTGAAAAGTTCTGAATTGGGTTTCACCTACAACATTGACGAAGGTATGCTTTACAGTTAAGGGTGCTTTAGCGATTGCTAGCGATGTCGCGAGTGATAGAACTCGCCCCCGTCGTTGGTGCGATATGTGGTGATCGCTGCCGTAGCGAACATTATCGCTACGCACATACCTGGTCGGCGACGTCGCTGTTGCTGCCGAACAATCCTTCCTTTAAGGGGGAGGTGCGTTCGGCGTCACAGCGACGTCACAAAACGGCCTTCCAATAGCAGAGGAGGGGAGGAGATGAGCGTCCGGAACATCCCGCCCACCTCCTTCCTTCCTTCTTTTCCGGTGGACGCAGGTAGGATGATGCTTGTCGTTCCTGCGGTGTCACACACAGCGATGTGTGATGCCGCAGGAACGACGAACAACCAGCGGCATGCACCACCACTGATATGATGAAAAGGAGCGACGTGTCAACGATCAACGATTTTTGCCGTTTTTGCGATCATTGATCGTCGCTCCTAGCTGTCACACACTGCGATGTCGCTACCGGCACCGGATGTGCGTCACAAACATCGTGACCCTGACAATATATCGTTAGCGATAACGCAGCGTGTAAAGCACCCTTAAGTGTAGTTAAGCTGTACAATTTCTTCCATATTGAGTTCAAACTTATCAATGTTCTGGGGCCTCTTTTCTTATATATTTACAGCTGTGATTTCTATAGAAAAAAATTACCGGCTTTGTGAATCAGAAAGGATTCTCTTTTAATGCAGCATTAACAGTTTTGGAATCAACAAAAATCAGAATAATTTAGATCCTCCGCTATATAACATATGTGTTTTAACATTAGCTCGAGAATAAGACATTTTAAGATTTTCCACTGATATTGATATTGTCATAGAACAAAAATAAAACATCCAGAAAACAAACGCATATTTTCAACCACTTCACAAATGTCATGAAATCAATTTTAATACTTTATTAACTAAGAATAACTAAGAGCACCTGAAAAATTACTGTACATAAGTGCATAAATTGGTGGGCGTAATGAGAAAAGAAAAAAGGCACCAAACCTGTCCACGTTACTGCCTAGCCGGATTCTTTTAAAAGCTGCAATACCCACTACAGCCTATGGATAAGAGGGGCGCTATTCTGGGGGAGAAAGTAGACCCTTTCTTAGGTCTCTTTATGTATAGCTATACTTAAGTAACCAATAGTGATAGAATGTTCATTCTGATCTCATGGTTTTATATATATATATATATATATATATATATATATATATATATATATATATATATATATTATATACAGTAAAGACCAAAAGTTTGGATACACCTTCTCATTTAAAGAGTTTTCTTTATTTTCATGAATTGTAGATTCACATTGAAGGCATCAAAACTATGAATTAGCACATGTGGAATGAAATACTTAAAGTGTGAAACAACTGAAAATATGTCTTATATTCTAGGTTCTTCAAAGTAGCCACCTTTTGCTTTGATTACTGCTTTGCACACTCTTGGCATTCTCTTGATGAGCTTCAAGAGGTAGTCACCGGAAATGGTCTTGACTTCACAGGTGTGCCCTGTCAGGTTTAATAAGTGGGATTTCTTGCCTTCTAAATGGGGCTGGGACCATCAGTTGTGTTGTGCAGAAGTCTGGTGGATCCACAGCTGATAGTCCTACTGAATAGACTGTTAAATTTTGTATTATGGCAAGAAAAAAACAGCTAAGTAAAGAAAAACGAGTGGCCATCATTACTTTAAGAAATGAGGGTCAGTCAGTCCGAAAAATTGGGAAAACTTTGAAAGTGTCCCCAAGTGCAGTGGCAAAAACCATCAAATGCTACAAAGAAACTGGCTCCCAAGAGGACCGCCCCAGAAAAGGAGGACCAAGAGTCACCTCTGCTGCGGAGGATAAGTTTATCCGAGTCACCAGCCTCAGAAATCGCAGGTTAACAGCAGCTCAGATTAGAGATCAGGTCAATGCCAGACAAAGTTCTAGCAGCAGACACATCTCTAGAACAACTGTTAAGAGGAGACTTTGTGCAGCGGGCCTTCATGGTAAAATAGCTGCTAGGAAACCACTGCTAAGGACAGGCAACAAGCAGAAGAGACTTGTTTGGGCTAAAGAACACAAGGAATGGACATTAGACCAGTGGAAATCTGTGCTTTGGTCTGATGAGTCCAAATTTGAGATCTTTGGCTCAAACCACTGTGTCTTTGCAGAAAAGGGGAACGGATGGACTCTACATGGCTGGTTCCCACCGTGAAGCATGGAGGAGGAGGTGTGATGGTGTGGGGGGGCTTTTCTGGTGACAATGTTGAGGATATATTCAAAATTGAAGGCATACAGAACCAGAATGGCTACCACAGCATCTTGCAGCGGCGTGCTATTCCATCCGGTTTGCGTTTAGTTGGACCATCATTTATTTTTAAACAGGACAATGACCCCAAACACACCTCCAGGCTGTGTAAGGGCTATTTGACTAAGAAGGAGAGTGATGGGGTGCTACGCCAGATGACCTGGCCTCCACAGTCACCAGACCTGAACCCAATCGAGATGGTTTGGGGTGAGCTGGACTGTAGAGTGAAGGCAAAAGGGCCAACAAGTGCTAAGCATCTCTGGGAACTCCTTCAAGACTGTTGGAAGACCATTTCCGGTGACTACTTCTTGAAGCTCATCAAGAGAATGCCAAGAGTGTGCAAAGCAGTAATCAAAGCAAAAGGCGGCTACTTTGAAGAACCTAGAATATAAGACAGATTTTCAGTTGTTTCACACTTTAAGTATTTCATTCCACATGTGTTAATTCATAGTTTTGATGCCTTCAATGTGAATCTACAATTATCAGAGTCCTGAAAATAAAGAAAACTCTTTGAATGAGAAGGTGTGTCCAAATTTTAGTCTGTACTGTGTATATATATATATATATATATAAAATGAATATAGAGCTATACATATATATTTGCACATATATATATATATATATACATATATATATGTATAATTAATATAGATATATATATATATCTATCTATATATATGTATATATATATATATATATATATATATATATATACTGATATATATATATAAATATTCTCCTTCTATATCATGATTTAGCATCCTATTACACAGGCCTTATAATTCGGGAAGACAGGTGAGCATGCTATTACCCAATCATATGTCTATGTACATATGGCAGCTATCAGTTGATAGATGAGAAAAACAATGATAATTTTTGGACTGATTAGATCTTTTATACAGTCCTAAAAATTATCATTATCGATAGGGGATATGCTGTAAAATAAAAAACAAAACAAAAAGTGAAGCCCCATTGTCACAAGCTGGTAAGAATATTCCTTCCCATTCATTGGCTCATAGGTGCTGCCCATCAACTGATAAATAAGCAAAATGCTCAAAAATTATCCATTTCTGTAAACAGGGAATATACTGATGACAAAATACCTGTTGTAATCGTCAGTCCTTTGAGCAATGCCATTTGAATTGTATATAGTCAATCACTGCTTATAAAAAAGGATTCTTTTCAGTGTACACTGAGTAACCCTAACAATTGGCGCTACTTCACCGATTCTGGAGCAGTTTTTGGGGTTTTTTTGTGCGTCTCCGTTCCAAAGTTATGCCCCCTTGTATTAATAGTGACAATTTTCCCTTTAACAAATTGGGTGTATAACACCGAACTTTTCTGTGGGTGTGGCCATGTTTTGATTGGCCAGCATCAGAAGAAAAAAACACATGCCCACAGAGGAGTCCTGTGGTACACGCCCAGTTGGCTAAAAGGAAAATGTGCACCATTATTACAAGGCAGCATAGCTTTGGAACGGACGGACACAGAAAAAAAAGAAAACCTGTTTCGGAATCAGTAGAACAGCGGCAATTGCAGGAGCTACTCAATTTCAATGTTAAAAATCCAGTGAAAAGTCATTTTTAATAGGTCAAAATCATCCCGTGTCAAAGGGCTTTAAGGGGTCAAGGAATCTATCTGCAGACATGGCGTCTTTTTCAAATGTGGCTAGTGTTTTGTATGTGTGGTGCCAAAAGGAACAGGCAGCGCTCCTCCAAAAGGAAACGTGTGAACATAGTGTTACTTCTCCATCCATGGCTGAAATGAAACGTTCAGGTGTCTCGGTCAGACATGTAACGTTCCGGCTGCGGGTCCCATGATTCATAGTCAGCGGCCTCACAATATTATATAGGCTGCTGATTTGGGGTCAGGAGACTTGTGGCCGGTTTGGATCTCATGATATGTTCTTGATACTCAGATGTCTGCATTCAGCCTTAGAGGCAATGTGTAATCCGAAAATCACTTATATTTTTAACTTTAAATTATTTTATTTTTTTTAAACTCACAATCTTTATTAAAAATAAAAAAAATAAATCTTGTACTTTTCACACCGGCGACTAGGAATTTTTTAGACTCTTAACTTCCTGTTATTTTAGGAAAATCACATTTATATTACCCATCAGACCGAAAACATATCTTTTGTATTGATGCATTTAATGAGGGTGTGCAAGGGCCATAGTGGAGGGAGGAGGTGAGCTGTGATATCACCTATTGTGAATCCTGTGTTATCTACTGTATATAGAAATGTTATCAATCATTGTACAGTAGGAGGAGGTGAGCTGTGATATAACCTATTGTGAATTGTGGATCCTGTGTTATCTATTTTATATTTATCAGTCATTATATAGGAAAAGGAGGTGAGCTGTGAAATCACCTATTGTGACTGATCAATCCCGTGTTATCTACTATATATATAGGTGTTATCAGTGATTGTACAGGAAGAGGAGGTGAGCTGTGACATCCCCTATTGTGAATGGTTGATCCCGTGTTATCTACTGTATATAGAGAACGTATCAGTCATTGTAATGGAGGAGGAGGAGGTAAGCTGTCACATCACCTATTGTGAATGGTGGATCCTGTGTTATCTACTGTACAGTATATATAGGTGTTTATTAGTCATTGTACAGGAGGAGGAGGAGGTGAGCCGTGATATTACCTATTGTGGATGGTGGATTCTGTGTTATCTACTGTATATAGAGGACTTATCAGTCATTGTACAGGAGGAGGAGGTGAGCTGTGACATCACCTATTGGAAATGGCAAATTCTGTGTTATCTACCGTACACAGAGATGTAATCAGTCATTGTACAGAAAGAGGAAGTAAGTTGTGACATCTATTGTGAATGGTGGATCCTGTGCTATCTACTGTATATAGATGTGTAATCAGTCATTGTACAGGAGGAGGAGGTGAGCTGTGACCTCTATAGTGAATGGTGGATCCTGTGTTAACTACAGTGTATAGAGGTGTTATCAGTGATTGTACAGGAGGAGCAGAAGGTGAGCTGTGACATCACCTTTGGTGAATGGTGGAATTCTGTGTTATTTATTATATATAGGGATGTTATCAGTCATTGTACAGAAGGAGGATGAGGTGAGCTGTGACATCATCTATTGTGAATATTGGATCCTGTATTATCTACTGTATATAGAGGTGTTATCAGTCATTATACAGAAGGAGGATGAGGCGAGCTGTGACATCTATTGTGAATGGTGGATCTTTTGTTAACTACTTTATATAGAGGTGTTATTTGTCGTTGCACAGGAGGAGGAGGTGAGCTGTGACATATAAAATACAAGTAACACAAAAAAACAATAGGTAATTTTCTGAGGGACCATACGGAATCCACCATGCTAAAAGTGAAATAAAAAAAATCCAGTATCCAGAAAACAGTATTCATAAATGGTCCGTGCTGAATTGCTCCTTCCTTTATTGCATCCAACACCATCACACTTTAGCACCAATGTGGCCGGAAATTCTTACAATGAATATGGTATAGTAATATAATATTATACTTTATTTTTTAGCATTGGCTATACTGTACATAAAAATTCATAATTGCGGCAGATCCTAGAATTTAATGAGCAATAGAGAAACTGAAACGTGGAAACATATTAACAAATAGGGTGAACATAAAGGTAATGGGGGAGGGGAAAAGACGACTTCACATTTATCCCGCTTGTTTCCTTTTGCTTTAATTACATATATACAGAAAAAAGTGCAATGTCAAGTCAAGACAGGTAGAGAACAGCAAAAATACAAAGACACATACATGAGAAAGCAATGCAAAGACATATAAAGGGGAATGCACTGATCTGCACCATTGTAACTGATGGGAAATTAAAGGGATTTTCCACTTTGAAAAAAAATCTTCATTCCCTGGTACAGTTTGATATAAAAAACCGCCAAACTTTGCTATAATACTGCTGCTTCTGGTGTCTGGCATTGGCTGCGGCACTGATATCACGCCGACAGCGCAGCAGCCAATCAGTGAGCTCAATGGCTATGAGCGGGGCATTTTGTGTACACTGGCAGAGATACTGAGCTCACTGATTGGCTGCAGCGCTGTTGATGTGACATCAGCGCTGCAGCCAATGCTAGTCACTGGGAGCAGCAGCGGCAGAGAAGCACCGGTTTATGGCGAATATAGTACTAAGAGACAGATATTTTTAAAAGGTGACCGTCCCTTTAAATAAAAAATATTTATTTGCTGCGCAAAAAGAAACCCCCCCAAAATATTTTTTTTTCTCTTTTTTACGTTAACTCATGTTTTTACATCAAATAACGAATAACATTTATTTGTTCATTTTTTCTGATTGGATTTAGATTTAAGTTGTTTAGTTCCCCAGAAATAAGTATTGAACGCATCACCAATTTTCTAAGTAAATATATTTCTAAAGGTGCTATTGAGATGTCGGTAGCAACCCATCCAATCCACACAGGTAGAGAAATCAAACCAAAGATGTCCGTAAGCTAAGTTATGCATAATAATGATAAATAACACATGAAAAAGTATTGAACACATGAATAAAAAGAGGTGCAAAAAGCCATGAAAGTCGTGACACCAGCTAAAATTTATCAGTAATTAGAAAGCAATCCTGTATTTACTATATAAAGAAGTCTTATTAGCACACAAGAAACATCTCATGGTGGGTAAAACCCGTGAGCTGTATCAAAACCTTTTCAACCTTATTGTTGCTTAATATACTGATGGCATTGGTTACAGAGAAATATGTAAATTACTGAAGAATCCAATGAGTGTTGGGGCCATATTCCGGAAGTAACAACCCATCCAATCCACACAAGCAAAGAAATCAAACCATAGGTGTCTATAAATTAGGTTATGTGTAATAAAGAGAAATGATGCAGGGAAAAAAGTATTGAACACATTAAGAAAGAGAGGTGGAAAAAGCCATGGAAAGTCATGACACCAGCTAAAATCTATCAATAATTAGAAGCAAGCCTGCTACTTGGTGAAAAATAATATCAGCAGGTCCAACTGATCGGCGATAAAAAGGTGCCTCATTACCAAGGTGCCACACAAGAAACATCTCATGATTGGTAAAACCAGTGAGCCGTCTCAAGGCCTTCACAACCTAATTGTTGAAAAATATACTGATGGCATTGGTTTCAGAAGAATTTCTAAACTACTGAAGACTCCAGTGAGCACTGTTAGGGCCATAATCCGGAAGTGGTAAGATCATTATTTCACCATAAAACAGCAATGACCAGGTGCTCCCCACAAGATTTCAGACAGAGAAGTGAAAAGAATTATCAGAAGAGTTGTCCAAGAGCCAAGGATCACCTGTGGAGATCTACAGAAAGACCTGGAATCAGCAGGTAATATTATTTCAAACAAAACAATAAGCAATGCACTCACCCTCCATGGCCTGTATGTACGCTCCTGTATGCACACTCACCACACAAGACTCCATTAATAAACAAAAATCATGTTCAAGCGAGTTAAAAGTCTACTCAAAAACATCTAGACAAGTCTGCAAAATACTGGGAGAGTATAGTCCAACATCTGGTGAGAAATTTGTGTCAATATCACCTTTAGTAATACAGTGCGTCCACCCATATCCTGTCCACCGCCATTAACATAAGAATGGCGGCAGCTATAGGCATAGAAGTGGTGTCTAGGTATAGTAAAGTAGCACAATGAAACCACCTATAGCGCCACCTGGTGGAAAACAACGGAGTTAGCATTTTTATCTCGAAAACAGAACGAGATAGAGAAAAAAAGTGAATTACAAAGTTGTAGGGCATCATCAATTCAATACAAATCGACACCTTGCATACAGAAATGCCATGATTAGAACGTCTAAAACTCACAAGGCTGCGGACGTGAAGCGATACCTCATGGAGACCTTCCTACAAGTCATTGGGTATGGTGGCTGTGTGGAGTGGCCTCCGCTCACCTGACCGGACCCCATTGGACTTCTTTCTGTGAGGTCACATCAAACAGCAGGTGTATGCGACCCCTCCACCAACATTGCAGGACCTACGACGACGTATCACAGATGCTTGTGCAAACGTGTTACCTACCATATTGCACAACGTGCAGCAAGATACAGTATGCTGTGCAGAGCCCAGATGTGCATTGCAGCTGACGGGGGCCACTTTGAGCATCAAAGTTAAATGAGCGCCATATGCGTGACCAGCATTCAATGTTTTTTTTTTGGGGGGGAGGGGGAGTCATGGGTTTTATATCATAGCATTTCTGTATGCAAGGTGTCGATTCGTATTGAATTGATGATGCCCTACAATTTTTTAATTCTCTTTTTTTCTCTATCTCGTTACGTTTTCGAGATAAAAATGCTAACTCCGTTGTTTTCCAGCAGGTGGCGCTATAGGTGGTTTCATTGCATAGCACATGGCTACTTTACTATACCTAGACACCACTTCTATGCCTATAGCTGCCGCCATTCTCAAGTTAATGGCGGTGGACGGGATATGGGTGGACACACTGTATATTTACTTAGAAAATTGGAGACGTGTTCAATACTTATTTCACCCGCTTTAAATAAATTGCTAGTTTTTACCTATTGACTTATGATTCGGAAAGTAATTTTAAAACAAATAAAATATTCACAATGAATTCTGTCAATTCTTTTTTAATTCTTTAATTACAGAATTGAAAGAAAAATGTATATCTTTTAAAGAGTTATTTGATTACATTGGCTTTGGTGCTACTAGTGGTGAAAAGTGGTACTGCATTTTTTTTTTAAATAAAATAAAATCAGTAAAATTTCATGGGCTCATTTTACTAACAAAAAACTTCTAAAATTTGAATTATAAGAACCAGTTATGACAATCAAAAAAATTGGGTTTGTTGTTTTAGTGGTGCTCTCCTGAGTTGCATTTTGCAAATTTACTGTTGTAACCAGTAACAGAGTCCAGACCTCTATCCCTGTAATGTATATTAATATTTACCAGATGATCAGTCCAGTTTGCAAGTAATGAATATTATTTAAAATAACCAAAGATAATTAAAATACAAAAAAATAATAAATAAATTAATTATTAAATAAATTAATACATTAATTATTTACTTTTAAATATATCCTGACCTCAAAAAAGAGAAAAAAAAAGGTGGGAAAAATTATTTAATTTCTAAAAAATATTCCAATATTACTAATTATTTTATCCTATGAATACATGTATGGTATTTCACACGCAATGCATTATTTTCTTTTTCTGCATCTGAAAGTATGAGGCAACGTTACAAATAGTTTTGATTAAAAATTACCATTTTCTGTATACAGCTCCTAGGCTGACCTACACTGGAGATCAAAATTAGAGAACACCACACAATATCCTAAATTTGTGGCCATTGTGTCGTCCTATGTGATTATATCCTAACATGAGGAAACTCGCAGGATTTTCTGCTTATTTCATAAATTGAATTTGTTGTAAAGCAAATAATAAAAATGTAAATGAGATAAATGATATAAATGATAAAGAACACAGATCAAAATTAGAGAACACTTTCAGATCCCTGCAAGTTATTGGTGTTAATCTGGCTCCTGGTGCAAATTTCCTTAACTATCTGACAAACCCTATGTAACTGTCAGCCGAACTTTCCAGTTTGCACTGACTTTGCAAAAATGGTGACTGAAACCCTCCGGCAGCAGGTTGTCCAGATGAAGGCAAAGAGGTGACCCTATCAGCCATCGCAAGAGAAGTTGGTCGATCCAAGTCTGTGATTTTGAGAATATTGCACCTTAACAACATCACAAAATATTTCAAGTCCCCCAAGAAGGCTGGTCGTTCTAATAAGACAAATGCAAGAGAGGACAGGATAATGCGGAGAATCTTAATGGATAATCATTTCACCACTGCAGCAGGAATTGCTTGGGAATTCAGCACTGAACAGGGTAAGGATCTATGTCATCATACAGTGTCACGACGTTTAAGAGCATTTGGACTGAAAGTCAACTCTGCAGTGACCAAACCTCTCATTGCAGAAAGAATCACAAGGCTAGACTCACCTTTGGTGAGGAGCATGTTGTGTGGACAGAAGAGAAGGGTCCACAGTTTCATTTTAGTGATGAAAGCAAGTGTAATTTATTTGGGTCTGATGAGAATCATTATGTTCGTCAACAAACTAGGGAAAGACTGAGCCCAAAGTGTGTTAAGAAATCAGTGAAAGGCGGTGGAGGAAGTGTCATGGTTTGGGGAATGTTTTCTGCAGCAGGAGTTGGACCTCTCATACAGCGACATAGCAGTGTGAATACAAGTGTGGATCAGAACCTTCTTCACAACACATGGTTCCTTACTTGCGTTCATCACTAGGACAATGCCCCCCGTCACACAGCAAAATGGGGAAAGAAGTTCCTTGAAAAAGAAAACATTGAAACAATGAAATGGCCACAGCCCAGAGTCCTGATCTAAACCCAATAGAGAACCTCTGGAAAATCCTTGGTGACAAAGTTATGGCCTAGAAACCCCCAACAGTCAAAGAACTGTGGAAGAGACTGGAAGAATAGTGGACCAAAATCCCACCAGAGCAGTGTGAGAGGCTAGTAATGTCCTGTGGAAGAGACTGGGAGAAGAGTGGACCAAAATCCCACCAGAGCAGTGTGAGAGGCTAGTGATGTCCTGTGGAAGAGACTGGGAGAAGAGTGGACCAAAATCCCACCAGAGCAGTGTGAGAGGCTAGTGATGTCCTGTGGAAGAGACTGGGAGAAGAGTGGACCAAAATCCCACCAGAGCAGTGTAAGAGACTAGTAATGTCCTGTGGCCGCAGATGTGCTGAGGTCATTTACAGGGACGTCCGGTGCACGTCCTACTGATCGGTGACTGTTGTTATCTTCAGAAAATGTACTTATAATCCTTCTCTGTGCTACAGTCATTTCTATTCTCTAATTATCATCATCACGTTTTGGGCAAAATAAAGGTTTTATGGTGATAAACTTTGGATTTTTTGTAAAACCCTGGCATGGTGCACCCCTTACAAAAAAAAACCTGCAAATGTTCATTAATGTATATTACATTATTACTGAAAAAAGCAACATTGTTCTCTAATGTTGATCTCCAGTGTGTGTGTTTCCATGGTTCCAGACTACAAACGAACCCTGTGTAGTCAGATCCTAAAACCACATCTGCCCTTTTTGATAACCTAGGAGATGAGGACAGATCGAAGAAAATAAGATAATTTCTGCCGTGATAGTTACTATCATAACATGGCCTCTATAGCTACCTCCCGTTTCTCATCCCTGTACCTATAAAACATATAGTAAATATTTATTTGCTTATGAAAATGTACAAGGAGCAATTTCTTAATTCACATTCATTCAGCTTTTATGCCTTTTCTTTATAAAAAAATTTTTATTTTTTTTCCACCCACTTTAAATATTCTATACAGTATTCGATTTTTTTCACTCTGAATTAAAAAAAAATCTAAAAACAAATACATTTTTTTGTTCTTAATGTTCCACATTTTTTTCTTTACCCCCTTTTAACAAGGATAAAAAAAGAGACATAAACAACAAAAGTAAAAATTTCCGTAAACACCGAACACATTGATGACAACAAATTTTTATGATATAAGTTATATCAAACATGCTACCTTCTCTTTTCTTGAAGACTTTAAAGGTGCGTTTGGCTAAAACGGAATGAAAAATTTCTGCCCCCCCCCTTTTTTTTTTAATTTCTTAACCCCCAAATTTTTGTGTAGAAATTACTATTCGAGAGTGAGAAGAAGCTGAATTAAGATTTTTCACTAGAGCATATCGACACATCAAGCCTAGCGGGTAGAATGCGTCGTCCATGCCAGGAGCGTACGATGGAGGTCCGGAAGCGTCGGAGCGGATGTGAGGGATCTCGGGTGTTAAGCTTCTTCTCTATAAGAAATTCCGCTAGTGATAAAGGGATCAGCATCTACTCACTGTCCATGCATCGGTGGTCCCATCAACAATGTAACAGTCATCGATTGTTTTTGTGTTTATTTTTGAAGATCCAGAATTCTGTCCTTCCCTTTTTATTCTACATTCATTGAAAAATTCACAAACCTTCCAGAAGATAATTTACATCAAAACGTCTTCAGAAAAAAATAAAATAACAAAAAGTCGACAAAAAGAAGTGAATTCTTCTAAAGTTCTCATCTGGATTAAATATTAGTTGCTAAGTTATAATTTTTCCTTTGAAGGAACCCAGATGAAGGGTCCAGATTGTTCCTCAATTACCAGTTTGCACGAGTTATATACATCATCCAGAGTGTCGCCTTGAACGATTGCTGCAGAAAATGTACAAAAAAAAAAACATTTTTAAGGCCAAAGATATTTGAGTATAAAGTTGTTCTAAGCATATAAAAACTTTAAGGATTTTTAAGTTTTGTTTTTTTTTTAAATTTAAACTGAGTACTAGAGATGAGCGATCTTGATCGAAAAAGATTTGAAAATTTCAAAATGCTACAAAATTATAAAAGAATAAAAAATGGTGCGACACCCCCCCCCCCGAAGAAGACCACACGAAACGCGCGTTGGGGTCCTGGAGGCACATCTTTTTTGAGCCGCTGTATAGTAAGTCAACCATGCAACTGCATCTTGAGAGGGGTGGTAGCCCTGTAATATGTGATTCTTTCAACTTTGCTGCTATTGCACATGAGCACTTTTTTTGTGGGCCATATACCCTCCACCATATTCATACACTGAAGCTGCTACCCTGCATGGGCACTTTATACCCACTTCCGTATCATTATAATGTCAGCGTTGGGGTGCCTTCCTTTTTGTATCTTCACCAGCACTTCTGTTTTTTATCATATGTTATTGTTTTTTTATGATTGATTTATTAATAAAACTTTATATTGGATTGCAATAAGGTAGCTTCTTGGCTCTTTTCTGCTTCTATAGGTTAATATACTGGCAGGGTCTCTACCAAATATTTTTATAAAACTGTCCTTGTACGGGGTTAATTGTTGTCCATCCTCTAGGCCATTTTTTATGTCCCTCCTTATGCGTTCACATGTTGCTGACAAAATTATAAAAGATGTAGCAGAGCTGGAATTGTCAAGGGACCTCGTGTAGATTACGTTGGACCTGCATGGGTGTTTTGGGGGGGTTAATATAGCGATGAAAAAGGGTGTTTTTTTGTACTTTATTTCAAATAAAGTATTTTTTTGCTGTTTGTGTTTATTTCTTTTCATTTACAGACTAATAATGGGGGGGTCTCAGATAACTCTCATTACTAATCTAGGGCTTGGTGGCAGCTGTGATCTGACATTAACCCCTTTATTACAATTGCCACTGCACCAGGGCAATCGGGATGAGCCGGGTAAAGTGCCGTGATTGTCGCGTCTGATGGATGCGGCAATTCTGGGGCCACTGCAGGCTGCCATCTTTAGGCTGGGGGGGCTAATAACCATGGGCATCCCCAGCCTGAGAATACCAGCCCCAAGCTGTCAGCTTTATCTTGGCTGGGTACCAAAAATGGGGGAGACTGCACGCTATTTTTTTAAATTAATAAATTAATTAATTTAAATTATTAAATAAAAAAGCAGCATGCAGTTCCTTTTATTTCGATACACAGCCAAGATAAGCTCACGGCTGGGAGCTGCAGCCTGTAGCCGTGGGCTTTATCTGTGCTGGTATCAATATATGGTAGGATCGAATGCCATTTTTTAAATTTATTTGTTTTACACCAGTATAAGGGTGCAGACAGCGTGTGATTCACTGATGCTGTCAGAGAGAGTGAGGGTGCAGTCTGACTGCAGCCAATCAGAGACACCCGTGGGCGGGGAAAACAGTGAATATGTATGAGGGATAATGAGCAGCCCCGGAAGTAGCGTTACAGCCACGGGGAGACTTGGTAGGTATGTAGTGCTTTATTCCTTCATTATTTTCTTTTTTTCCAGCCCCCCTACACACTATACAATTTGCAGCCCCCTACACCATTTTATAACACATAAGTTTTGCCTCCCATTGAATTCAGAGGGTATGGCTAGGATCGTCAATCGAATCAGCGATCCCAGGCGGGTTCAGCGATCCCGATCTGATCCTCGCAGGATCGCTCAGCTTTACTGAGTACCACCTTCTCCAATTGCCCCTGCTCCACTGATTCCGGAACAGTTTTTTTTTTTTTCTGTGCCCCTCCGCTACAAAGTTATGCTCCTTATTAATAATGGTGCAAATTGTTCCTTTAACCAATTGGGCGTCCACCTCAGAAGTTCCTTGTGGGCGTTTCCTTTATTTCCTCTGATGCTGGCCAATCATAATATAGCCACACCCACGGAGAAGTTCTTTTGTACATCCTCTGTTAACTTTGGAACAGAAGGTCACAGAAGAAAAAGACAAGCTGTTCCAGAATCAGGGAAGCAGCGCCAATTGGAGAAGGAACTTAGCCTAAATTAAAAAATCCAGTGAAAGGTTTGTTCAATTTTATTTTTTTATGGAGAAAGTGATTTTTTTTCATTTCTTAAATGAGCAAATCCTGCTACTACTGAACTATTTGGTCATAATCATGTAAGTACACTCCCTATAGCGAAAAAGGGGGTACTGTTTTCAATTCCACTTTAGGGAAACTTCTTTGAGAACTACACCCTTTCAGCTGACACATGTCAATCGTGGATTCAGAATTTGGGTGAAGTTGCTCTTTAAAGGGAACCGGTTATCAGCTTTTTCATATCTGAACAAAGACTAGCACCTCCAGCAGCACCTTGCTACATCCATAATCGTGTATATCATCCCCTGACTCCCCAAAAACCTTTTTAAATTTCCAGCGCTCGATGTAAATCTGGACAGTCTGGTCCGATGGGTGTCCTTGGTGCAGCGTCTATCTCTCCTCTTCGCTGCTGATCGCAATCCTCTTTTTTGGATGATGCCTCCTTCGTCATCTACATAGCCAGGCAAAGTCTCACATCTGTGCTGAGACATCGCCGGCTCGCGCATGTGCACTTTGCTCTGTCCTACTGCGGGCTGAGCCTAAAACATAAGTGCGCATGCATCATCCAAATCGCAAAGGCAAAATCTGGCACCTGCCCAGACATCAATGTCTCACGCATGCGCACTTTGCTCTGACTTACTGAGGGCAGAGTCTGAAATATAAGTGCATGCGCGAGCCAGCGATTTCTGCACAGGCGCTAGATTGTGCCCAGCAATGTGGATGGCACAGGTGCTGTGAATCAAAGCAAGAGGACGGCGATCAGCACTTTTGTTTGAGGCTCTGCCCACAGTAGGGCAGAGCAAAGTGCACATGCGTGAGCCAGCAATGTGGATGGTGATCAGCAGCAGAGAGGAGGGATAGACGTTGCACCAAGGATGAACATTGGACTGGACCGTCCGGTTTTACATAGAGTGTGGCAGAATATAAAAAAGTTTTTTGGAGAGTATACAGGGGGAGTCAGGGGATTATATACACCATTATAGCTGCAGCGCAGGCGCGGCTGAAGATGCTTGTCTTTGTTCAGACAAAAAAAAACTGGTGACAAGTTTCCTTTAGGGGTTTCTATTCTTATACTCTTCCTACATGCTGAGAAAACAGCAGTATCACTAGGGCCTATGAGAAAATTTCATGAAAGTTTGCTTAAGGAGTCACCTGTAAAAAACTCTCCAAATTCCTGTTCCAACTTCAGAGCTCGATCGAAGGTCTTCCTCGCTTGTTCTTCTGTCAGGCGCTTACTGATTTCCCTTTATTAAACAAATAAAAATCAATTAAATAGTTAATAATTATATTGCTACATGTGTACAGTAAATGATAAATGTAAAAAAAAAAAAAAAAAAAAGTTTTGACCAAGTTTTGCATTTGGCCAGTAAAAGAATAGAGCAGCTTGCAGGGTATTGAAACACCTGCAAGTTGCTAAAGATAAATAGTTAGTGGAAAAAAAAGCTAATGTAAAAAAAACAGAAAAGTGACACAATGTACCAGAAAAACAAAAAATGTATAAAGGTATACATAGGCTTTAATTACAGGTGACCAATGTGCCAGGTCCCTGTGCCAATCCCAAAGTGATATATCTGCACATTATGGGAAGTAGAGTGTTTTATGATTTAAACATGTTAGAAGGATCTTCTGAAGTAAGATGATCGCAAACCGTTCCCTTGGATGTTATTTTTTGCAATCCCTTCATTGAAATTGTTTGTATGTATATGAGTCCAGTGGGTGGTCCTATTCAGTGATTGACAGCTTTCTCTGTATGATTGTGCCTGTAGAGTTAGCTTCTTAGGACCGCCCACTGGACTCAGATGCACACAAACACCGGGGATTTCAACAATTAAAATACAATTTATACAGCATATTTTTCCATAACATATATCAGATTCTCTTTCTTTATATTGTGTGGTCCACAGTTTAGACTTCGTGTACAATGTGATAGGCTCCCTTTAAATGGACCACCCCTTAGAAAAGGACTTGGTTTTTCCATAATTGACCATAGGGATTAAGCTGAAAATGGATTAGTGATTACACAATAAATGTCACTATAGCGGGGTAACGCGGTTCCCAGCTAGGGGCACCTATGCTATCCCTAACCTTATGGATACTCCTGATGGTGGAGAGGCCTGAGTCTCCTTCCTGGCCCTTCTCCTGACCAGTCCTGATCTGATTTCCCCTCCCACTCTCATTAGAGAGGAACGGGACAGGAGTTTGTTGAAACCACAAAGACAGACAAGGGACAACCAAAACTCTGTCGTACAGTACACACACACAAAGTTAAAGACATTCGAGAGGAAAAACAAGAGCAGAAAGGAAGCTCCAAAACAACTGGGGTAAACTCCACAACTGTACCAAGCAATAAGCACAAATATCTCCAGAGAGTCTGGGACACCACACCCAACAGACCAACATAGAATAAACTATAGTTGGCATGGGTGAAAGGTTTCAACCAGCATAAATAGGAGGGAAGCAGATGTGATAGGCTTCTCCACAACATGTAATCACAGGAGAAAGCAGATCAGCAGATATTAACTCTTGCTAGTCTGCCTATGAATCAGCACACAGCAGGTTGCCGAGTCTGCCTGTGTTGATCCCAGACACCGGAGAAACCAACAGGCAGAGTTTCAGAATCTGCAATCTGAACAGAGTCCAATGCCGCCATGACAGTTGGCAAAGTTTATGCAAAACTCTGTATGACAATAAAATTAAAGGGACACACCCTAGAGGAGCAGAACCCCACCCTAGAGTTAACAAACCTAGTTGGAAATGCCCCAAACGTCACCCTTTCGTCTCTAACTAAAGCAATATACTTACATTAATGACTCCACAGATTTGGGTTTTATGAAGATCGCTATTGGATAAAGTTGTGCTACTTGTAGTCGCTTGATAGCGTTACCAGATACGTCTAGAATACAGTGCTTTCCCTATAAGAAAACAGGTAAAATAATATTTACTGACATTTTGAGCTCATATAGAAAATTATTAGAATCTGGAAACCCCCTCTAAATATTTTAATATTAAAATATAATTAAATTATAATATATACGTAAATATAAATTTTGTGCCCCCCCCCCCTTAAAAAAAATCCTCCCATAACTACCGTAAAAATGACTTACTCTTTCGGCCACAAATTTGACAGATTGTACACTAGTTCCGTACAGGTTGTCATTGTATTGCCCGGCCTCAATGAATTTGTGCTCTTGAATATCTTTTTCCATTTGCTCCCGAGATATGACAAAATGGTAATCTCTTCCGTCCACCTCGTAGTCTCTCTTTGGTCTTGTTGTATCTACATGAGGGCGAAGGTGGGGAGTAAAAAAAACAATAAAAATTTTTACAGAAGATATTTTAAGATCAACTTTTAGTTCCCCTACTTCTCCAGAAACAACAATTCCCTTTTCTTCCTTATTCTTTTACTCCTCCTTGAAGGTTATGGATAAATTGACAACTAGGTGTTATCAACTGGGGGGGCAGTCTGACACTGTCCAATCAGAACCGAGACAGTCAGACCCTACAGGGACACACCCCTTTCGAAAGGGTAAATGGTAACACCCAGTTGTCTATTTACATATTTATAAGAGGAATAACAGAGGAACAGCACAGCTTACAGTTATAATGAAAGGTGCTCCAGAATCGTTTTGTCATGATTCCTCTCCCTGTTCTTGTCGTGACCTTCTGCCTTTTGACCACAGACCGTTACCTGACCACGTCTCTGTTTTCTCCCTGAATCTTGCCTTTGTAGATGCTCTGCTGCGCTTCCCTGAGCTACTGAGCTGGCAGCCTGATTGACAGCACAGGATTCAATTTGGTGCTGATTACTCAGGTGTTCCACCTTCCTGGTAATTGTTCAGGGTTCTTTACTGAGCATGCTTGCCCAGAACCTTGTCAGTTGTTTTTTCTGGTTCTGCAGTTGTGTTATTGGCTTGTGTCCTGATCTTTGTTTTCTGACCCCGGACTGTTATTTGACTCCATTCTGCCCTCTCCCTGTTCTTGTCGTGACCTTCTGCCTTTTGACCTCGGACCGTTACCTGACTACGTCTCTGTTTTCTCCCTGAATCTATTACGTGCTTTCCTGGAATTCTGTCCTGACTAAGCTTCTGTTTACTACTTGGGATCATACATGTCCTCCTGTTACCAGACCCCGGCTTTCCTGACTACTCTTCCGTCTATAGTATCCGTAAGTAGTGAATAGCATCACACGTTATGTGATGGGGAACACAACTATTTAGTAAAGCAATAAGTCTACAGTCATCAATCACTTGTAGAGATATGGTATATGGTCCATCTGCTACTGTCTTAGCCTATAATATATCCTGTTCCAAATCACATTATATTATTCTGAAAAATAATTCAATAACGCGTGTTATACTTACGTGGGACGCATGAGCCAAACTTATCAGGGAACTCCGATATCAAGTCGTCATTGATCCGGTCTTTCATGGGCCCAAGAATAATGACCGGTCTGGCATAATTAACTGCAGAGAGACGACATCAATGTATTATAACCCCTTTATTTATGACATACTGTATCTGGTATATCATAGGTCAGTATCAAAGTATCTATTGAGCTTTTCTATTAAAGAGGACCAACCACCAGGATTTTCCTATATAAACTAAAGCCAGTGCTATCCTGATGCTATCAGGCTGATTCTATACATACCTTTAGTTGTGAGATCGGATGTATAGTTTCTAAAATACAGGCAAGTAAAGTTTGTGAAATGCACTGTTACTTGATTAATAGGTGCAACGGAATATCTAATAAATGGGTGGGTTTTGCTACTTATTCCCACCCCTGTCTGCCTGCCTGTCCTTCTTCCCACCTGTCCTTCCTCCTGTTATAACAGAGACAAGGGGAGGAAGGACTGGCAGGCAGACAGTGGCAGGAATAACTAGCAAAACCCGACCCACCTATTAGATATTCCGTTGCACCTATCAATCAAATAGCAGTACATTTCAAACTTTACTTGCCTATATTTCAGAAAGTATACTTCCGATCTCACAACTAAAGGTATGTATAGAATCAGCATAATAGCACCAGTATAGCTCTGGCTTTAGTTTATATAGGAAAATCCTGGTGGTTGGTCCTCTTTAAAGTCCTTAAAGGGGTCGTACAGTGAGTTATCACTTATTCTTGGGTTAGGTGATCACTTGTTGATTGAAGGGTGTCGAACCGCGAAACAGTGACTTGTGTTTTGTGACCCAGAAAAAGGTTTTGATTTTTGTCTTCCCTTTGGGCAATTCCTCACCCCCCTAGTTTGCTATCAAAGCCTTTCCTACAAAAAAAATTGCCCTGCACTGGTTCATCTCTTATCAAATGGGATGGAACAAACCAACATTGCGCCACCTTGTTACCAATGCACTCATGCCCCTAGTGGTCAACCAAGGAGGAAGTCCTAATCCATGATTGACAGCCCTCCCAGATGCAGCAGTCAGCCGCTTATTCGGACAACACACTGGACTCCTCGGTGGAGTACGGATTTTGTACAAATTTTTTTCCTCAAGTATTTCCCTTTAAGGAGTAAAAATCACAAGGTGGGAAGACGTTTTAGCATCCATGTTGGCACATCTTTGGGCTTCCACATTTAGGTTCTCTTTTCCAAAAAGGAACTTAGGTTTTGCTTGTTAATAGGTGAACAAAATTGAAAATGAGTACAGGAATATTGGATTTATGTTGTAAATGTTCATCCATCTTGATAACACAGATTTTGTGTGGACTGGTTGTAACTTACTATGTCAAATAAACAGCTATCGGAAAATCAATGACTTGTTTGGGTTCCATTATGGTGTCTGCCAAGAACAGTGATGCATATTGTGCTATTGTTTATATATTAAAGAGTACCCATAGTTTTGGAAACATTTTAGCATGTTTCATTAGTTGAAATTAGGGACCCCAACTAGTAAATGGAACAAAATGGCAGATGATTGCATCCAGGTATATTTTTCTCTTAAAGGCTCTGTCATTTCGTAAAAAAAAATACTTTGAGGATCTGATTGGAAACCATAGCTGGAGACCAAAGTACTCCAGCACCTGAGAATCTGGCTGGAAACCATAGCTGGAGACCAAACTACTCCAGCACCTGAAGATCTAGCTGGAAACCATAGCTTGAGACCAAACTACTCTGGCACATGAGAATCTCACTGGAAACCATAATTGGAGACCAAACTACTCCGGCACCTGAAGATCTGGCTGGAAACCATAGCTGGAGACCAAACTACACCGGCACCTGAGGATGTGGCTTGAAACCATAGCTGGAGATTAAACTACTCCAGCACCTGAGGATGTGGCTTGAAACCATAGCTGGAGATTAAACTACTCCGGCACCTGAGGATGTGGCTTGAAACCATAGCTGGAGATTAAACTACTCCACCACCTAAGGATCTGGCTGGAAACCATAGCAGGAGACCAAACTACTCTGGCACCCGAAGATCTGGCTGGAAACCAAACTACTCCGGCACCTAAGGATCTGGTTGGAAACCATAACTGGAGACCAAACTACTCTGGCAGCTGAGGATCTCGCTGGACACCATAGCTGGAGACCAAACTACTCCGGCACCTGAGGATCTGGCTTTAAACCATAGCTGGAGACCAAACTACTCCAGCACCTGAGGATCTGGCTGGAAACCAGAACTGGAGACAAAACTACTCCGGCACCTGAGGATCTGGTTGGAAACCATACCTGGAGACCAAACTACTCCGGCACCTGAGGATCTTGCTGGAAACCATAGCTGGAGACCAAACTACTCTGGCACCAACTCTTGTCAGGTCTTCCCAGCGTCACTCCAGATCTCTCCCTACTGTTTGAGAGACCTGTCAACCTCCTCTAGCAATGCTGGGAAGAGCCAGCTGGCTCCATAGCTGGAGACAATCTGGATGGATCTGTTGGGAATAGCTGGCAGAGGGTGGAACCAGATTATTTTTGTCTCCGGCTGTGGATTTTATGCCAGAACGTTTTAGCAAATCATAGATCCAACTACAATCAGGCTCTGGTGCCCATGCTGGTGACATGATCCTCAATGCCAGTTAGCTGTATCAATTCTGCACAGCCAGTAGGACTTGCATATGTTAACAAGGTAATGAGTTGGATCTTTAGGTATATGAATAAAACATATGGAAACTCTATGAAAAACTTACTCTCCTGCCTGGTAACCGGCTCATATGACAGAATACAGTCCTCTTGTCCTCCTGTTAAAGACAGATAAAAAAAAAGAAAGAGACACGGATTGTCGTTAACCATAAACCACAGAGAATAAGAAGCAAAAACATTAACACAGAGACGGGGAGACGTGAAGGGTTCTGCAGGGCAGATTAATGAAGGGATGAATTATTGATCCTGTTACACAATGGAGCCGGAATCTTTGTTAATATATAATGGGAAGGATTGTGAGCGGAGATATCTCCCCGGCCAGTGAGTCAATAACATAACGGTGTGAATCCTCCCCAGGAAACATTCCCTTTTTGTTATTACTATTATGAGATAAGAAACATAAGACCAAAGTGAAGCTGATGAGGCATATAAAGAAAATCTTCATTGTGTGCGGGACCGAAACTATAAGCCTCCTCTCTGGTTGACGGGAGGAATGGCGGCTTTACATTATAATGGTCCTTACTCAAGAAATCTGCTCACTCCTAAGAAGAAGTGTCCTAACATAAAGGACATACTTGTTAAGCAGCCACCCAAATATTTTTGGGTTGTTAATGGGTCTTCAAGTTTTAAAAAAAATCATATATAATGTTGGGAAATTCTAAATTCATGTTGATGAGTTCCCCAATTCGCAGCTTCTTCTTTGAGCCAAAGTGGCAACAAAGAACACCTCTTTCTCATCGGAGGACCCATATGCTTATGCATTACTAACATTTCTCATTGATTTTCAAGGACAATACCTAATTGTGCCTGTGGTGGCTTCTGGGATTCATAGATGATCTTCTTAACACTCTTCCAACAAAAAAATGGTTTGTCCAAAAAGGTGACATGGAAAAGTGAAGGATATAGTATACTGGTCCTTCAGGTCATGTTAAAGATAGTTATTGTTCCACCATTTCCGGTTGTTGCACACAAATGGACCATAGTAATGTAGCCGGATTTCTACTCCGGTGGAGGAGCCAGCGTGGAGGGCTAAATAGTAAGTATCATTTTTTTATGTGACTGAGTCTAGAGGTAAGCAACATGATTCACTTATGATCTGTTGGGTCCAGCCTGTAGAAGCTCCGCGAGTCCTAAAAATGAAAGGGCGACAGCACTGGTACAGAGCGCAAGAAGAAGAAGAAGAAGAAGAGATCAATTGCCACAATCGGCAAATCTAATTAATAGCCACCACTCCACCATGACATGGGTGGCCTTTGTTCTCTTCCTTTCCACTCCTGAAGTCTGTAGATGAAGCTATTGCAGAAGGGATTAGGCAGATCCCGAGGGTCCTGGGAAATTTGATGACTCATCTAGGGGTTTGGAAGGTTTTCCCTTTTCCAATAGTCTTCTGATCATTCCAGGAGAGTTGACAACTAGGGTGTAGCAGTATGCCCGCTTGGCGTACCTTGGCCATGTGGATGCTCATGGAACTTCAACCTTGACTATGGCTTTGCAGCAATTCCCTATGGTTAAGGGAAAAACCATCACTTCTGCTTTCCTTACAGTCTCAGAATGGGAGAAAGTCTTAGAGATCAATCAGAATGATGGCATACCCTAGTGATACACCACCCTATTATGCAATCGGAATAGTGGTTGCGAGCTGGAGTATCGGCACTGTGCCCTCTTTCACAGTAGACTCAATTGTTATTTCTCACTCCCATTTCCATAGTATACAGACCCGACCCTAGAACAGATCCGACCCTAGAGCAGATCCGACCCTAGAACAGATCCAACCCTAGAGCAGATCCGACCCTACAGCAGATCCGACCCTAGAACAGATCCAACCCTCTATCTTTCTAACTGCCGGAAGTCTACAACTATCTCTCCCGTGAATTTAGCTGAAGCCGTAGCTGCGGGTGGCAGATATTTCTGGCACAATCAAAGTCCTTGTACTGATATTTTATAGAGTGATGTGACAATATTTCCTCCAGCCTATCAACCTTTATTTCATCCAGTCGACTCCATGTTCTTTTGACCTTTCTGCTATTCACAAGGACGGCCCAAGAAAGGACGCATATTCTGTAGCAATTCTGTGCCTATATGACATTTGGGAACATGCAGAGGTACGGGTCATTTTTCTGGATATCATCATTACTACACATAACTGTGCTGCATAATACACTCTCTTTACGGATCTGGATCCATGAACGGTGCCCCTAGTGTCCAGATTGACACAGTACCTGATAGAATACAACAAAAAGTAGGATTGTAAAAGTCCTACATGAGGCATGAACATAGAAGAAGCATGGATCATTGGGCGCCCTAAAATAGGAGCTTGGGTTTTGCTTTGATATGTGGCAGTATGGAGTTGCAGACGTTCTAATGTCTACTGTAGGAAAGGCATGATCAAAAAATAACTGCAGGTGAGGGGGATGACCCTTAAGAAAGCCCCTCAAACTGAAGAGAGGCATGTAGGATAAGGAATTCCCAATTGCAAATTGCTTTCGCATTACTCTTTTGGAATAGTTCCTAGAAATCAGTGTCCCTTAAATTTAGTTTACAAAATCTGTCAGCAGAATACTGACTGTTATGGTTACTCTTTTTTTTACCCATCAGTAGGCTCTGGGTAATTAAAGGGAACCTTTCACAACCTTTTTGGCCCATAAGCTGCGGCCACCACCACCGGGCTCTTATATACAGCATTCTAACATGCTGTATATAAGATCCCGGGTCGCTGTGAGAACATAAAAAACACTTTATAATACTTACCTAACGGTCGCTTGGTTGGCCATATGGGCGTTTCCGTTCTCCGGTGTCGGCGCCTCCTCTTTCGGCCATCTTCGTCCTCCTTCTGACTCCTGTGTGCATGACGCGGTTACATCACACACACTCTCCGATCCTGCGCAGGCGCACTACAATACTTTGATCTGCCCTACTCAGGGCACATCAAAGTGCGCCTGCTCAGGACCTGAATGCCGGTGAGTGTGGATGACGACGGACGCGTCATGCACCGCGGCTAGAGAAGAAGGAGGACGAAGATGGCCGAAAGAGGCGGCGCCGGCACCGGAGAACGGAGACGCCCATCTAGCCAACCGAGATACCGTTAGGTAAGTATTATAAAGTGTTTTTTATGTTCTCACAGTGGCCTGGGCTCTTATATACAGCATAATAGAATAATATATATACGAGCCCGGTGGTGGTAGCCGCAGCTTATAGGCCAAAAAAGTGGTGACAGGTTCCCTTTAAAGAGATTGGCTACTACTTTTACCTTAACAGACATTCCTTAGGATAGGTCATCAATGTCTTATCTGCTGGGGTCTAACACCGTGCACCCCCGCCAATCAGCTGTTGCCGATGCCATCGGCAGCCGAAGGTGGTCAGTTCCGGAGCTGCCCCGTCTTCTGATAGTGGCCGTGGCTGAGTACTGCACATCGCCTCCTATTCATGTGCAGTACGCAGCCGAACACGCTATCAGTTGAGCATTTTCGTCTGTCTGCTGCCACCGCCGACACCGAGAACAGCTGATCGGCAGGGTTGTCAGACCCTGGCCAATCAGACATAGATTACCTATCCGAAGGATAGACCATCAATGTAAAAGGAGAAGACAACTCCTATAATGCTTACGTCAACTGCTCTAAATTCAGAATATAGTCTCTTGTAATCTGCATCTTGACACCTTCTTATGAGACCAATGATGGAGCAACATATCATATAGTCATATACAGTGTGTCCACCCATATCCTGTCCACTGCCATTAACTTGAGAACGGCGGCAGCTATAGGCATAGAAGTGGTGTCTAGGTATAGTAAAGTAGCCATGCGCTACGCAATGAAACCCCCTATAGCGCCACCTGGGGGAAAACAACGGAGTTAGCATTTTTATTTCGAAAACGGAACAAGATAGAGAAAAAAAGTGAATTACAAAGTTGTAGGGCATCATCAATTCAATATGAATCGACACCTTGCATACAGAAATGCTATGATTAGAGCGTGTAAAACTCACAAGGCTGCGGACGTGAAGCGATACCTCATGGAGACCTTCCTACAAGTCATTGGGTATGGTGGCTGTGTGGAGTGGCCTCCACGCTCACCTGACCTGACCCCATTGGACTTCTTTCCGTGAGATCACATCAAACAGCCAGTGTATGCGACCCCTCCACCAACATTGCAGGACCTACCACCACGTATCACAGATGCTTGTGCAAACGTGTCACCTACCTACCAGCAAGTTACAGTATGCTGTGCAGAGTCCAGATGTGCATTGCAAATGACGGGGGCCACTTTGAGCATCAAAGTTAAATGAGCGCCATATGCGTGACCAGCATTCAATGTTTTTGGGGGGTCATGGGTTTCATATCATTGCATTTCTGTATGCAAGGTGTCGATTCGTATTGAATTGATGATGCCCTACAACTTTGTAATTCACTTTTTTTCTCTATCTTGTTCCATTTTAGAGATAAAAATGCTAACTCTGTTGTTTTCCCCCAGGTGGCGCTATAGGTGGTTTCATTGCGTAGCGCATGGTTACTTTACTATACCTAGACACCACTTCTATGCCTATAGCTGCCGCTGTTCTCCAGTTAATGGTGGTGGACAGGATATGAGTGGACACACTGTATAAGTCATATAGTCAGTGGTGATTGTTTTACTATATCCTCAAGAAAAGTGGTGGTCCATGAAAGAAAAGGGATAACTAATGTCCAATATCATCTATGGTCTAGGAAGCCTTTACATACAAATCTGTCCACTGTTATCTTTCTTCAAAAGGGCTTCAATTTCCAATAAGAAAAATTCAATACATTATGGCAACACGTTACCAAAAACTCTCAACAGGTTGCAATTCCCATTACAACCATTGGGTGGCCACATATAGACAAATACAGCAGATGAAATAAGTATTGAACACGTAAGCAAATTTCTAAGTAAATATGTTTCTAAAGATGCTATTGACATGAATTTCTCACCATATGTCAGTAACAACCCATCTAATCCACACAGGTAAGAAAATCAAACTATACAAAAGTGATGGGTAATAATTAGAAATGTCAGGGAAAACGTATTGAACACTTTAACTGACATTTAATAATTCATACAAAATCCTTTTTTGGTGATGAAGCTTGAAGATGCCTCCTCTATGGAGAAACTAGTCGCCTGCATTGCTCAGGTGGGATTTTGGCCCATTCTCCCGCACAAATACTCTGAAGGTCCCATTGGCTCCATCTATGAACTCTGAGCTTTAGTTCCTTCCATACATTTTCTATTGGATTCAGCTCTAGTGATCGGCTCGGCCATTTTAGCAGATTTATTTTTTTCTCTCAAACCAGTTGAAAGTTTCCTTGGCTGTGTGTTTGGGATTATTGTTTGGCTGATATGTCCACCCCCATTTCATCTTCATCATCCTGGTAGATGGCAACAGATTTTTATCAAGAATGTCTCTGTACATTTGTCCATTCATCTTTATTTCAATTACAGGACGTTTGATGTGCCGTATACCCCCACCATGATTTTCCTATCTGCACACTTCAGTGTTGTTGGTGTTTTTGGGGTGATTTGCCTTATGGCCTCCAAAGAGTTCAATTTTGGTTTCCTCTGACCAGATTATAGTCTCCCAGTATTTCACAGATATAAATGTCTAAATGTTGTTCAGCAAACCTTGAACACTCTTGAACATGCCTTTTAATCAGCAATGGAGTCTTGTGTGGTGAGCGTACAATACAGGCCAAGGATGGAGAATGCATTACTTATTGTTTTCTTTGAAACAACTGTACAGGCTGATTCCAGTCTTTCTATAGCTCTCCAAAGGTAGTTCTTGGCTCTTGGACAACTATTCTGATAATTCCTTTCACTCCTATGTCTGAAATCTATAGGGGAGCACCTGGATGTTGACAATTTACACAGCATTGACATTCTTTCCACTTCCGGATTATGGCCTCAACAGCACTCACTGGATCCTTCAGTAATTTATACACAGTGCCTTGCGAAAGTATTCGCCCCCCTTGAATTTTTCAACCTTTTCCCACATTTCACGCTTCAAACATAAAGATACAAATTTAAATTTTATGGTGAAGAATCAACAACAAGTGGGGCACAATTGTGAAGGTGAACGATATTTATTGTTTTTTTAAATTTGTTTGAAATATAAATAACTAAAAATTGGGGCGTGCAATTTTATTAGTCCCCTTTACTTTCAGTGCAGTAAACTCACTCCAGAAGTTGATTGAGGATCTCTGAATGATGCAATGTTGTCCTAAATGACTGATGATGATAAATATAAGCCCCTGTGTGTAATCAAGTCTCCGTATAAATGCACCTGCTCTGTGATAGTCTCAGGGTTCTGTGTAAAGCGCAGAGAGCATCATGAAGACCAAGGAACACAACAGGCAGGTCCGTGATACTGTTGTGGAGAAGTTTAAAGCCGGATTTGGTACCAAAAAGATTTCGAAAACTTTAAACATCCCAAGAAGCACTAAGCAAGCGATCATATTGAAATGGAAGGAGAATCATACCACTGCAAATCTACCAAGACCCGGCCATCCATCCAAACTGTCATCTCACACAAGGAGAAGACTGATCAGAGATGCAGCCAAGAGGCCCATGATCACTCTGGATGAACTGCAGAGATTTGCAGCTGAGGTGGGACAGTCTGTCCATAGGACAACAATCAGTCGTACACTGCACAAATCTGGGCTTTATGGAAGAGTGGCAAGAAGAAAGCCATTTCTCAAAGATATCCATAAAAAGTGTCATTTAAAGTTTGCCACAAGCCACCTGGAGACACCAAACATGTGGAAGAAGGTGCTCTGGTCAGATGAAACCATTGAACGTTTTGTGCACAATGACAAACGATATGTTTGGCGTAAAAGCAACACAGCTCATCACCCTGAACACATCATCCCCACTGTCAAACATGGTGGTGGCAGAATCATGGTTTGGGCCTGCTTTTCTTCATCAGGGACAGGGAAGATGGTTAAAATTGATGGGAAGATGGATGGAGCCAAATACAGGACCATTCTTGAAGAAAACCTGTTGAAGTCTGCAAAAGACCTGAGACTGGGACGGAGATTTGCCTTCCAACAAGACAATGATCCCAAACATAAAGCAAAATCTACAATGGAATGGTTCACAAATAAACGTATCCAGGTGTTAGAATGGCCAAGTCACAGTCCAGACCTGAACCCAATCGAGAATCTGTGGAAAGAGCTGAAAACTGCTGATCACAAACGCCTCCATCCAACCTCACTTAGCGCCAGCTGTTTACAAAGGAAGAATGGGCGAGAATTTCAGCCTCTCCATGTGCAAAACTGATAGACACATACCCCAAGAGACTGCAGCTGTAATCGCAGCAAAAGGGGGCGCTACAAAGTATTAACTTAAAGGGGACGAATAATATTGCACGCCCCAATTTTCAGTTTATTATTTTTTATAAAAGTTTAACCCCTTCAGCCCCGGGGCACTCTCCGTTTTTGTTTTTTGCTCCCCTTCTTCCGAGAGCCGTAACTTTTTTATTTTTCCGTCAATCTTGCCATATGAGGGCTTGTTTTTTGCGGGACAAGTTGTACTTTTAAATGAAACCATAAGTTTTACCATATGGTGTACTGGAAAACAGCAAAAAATTTCCAAGTGTGGAAAAACTGCAAAAAAAGTGTGATGGCACAATAGTTTTTGGGATGTTTTATTCACCGTGTTCACTATATGGTAAAACTGATGTGTCGTTGTGATGCCTGAGGTCGGTGCGAGTTTGTAGACAGCAAACATGTATAGGTTTACTTGTATCTAAGGGGTTAAAAAAAATTCACAAGCTTGTCCAATAAAAGTGGCGCACGTTTTGCGCCATTTTCCGAAACACGTAGCGTCCTTATTTTTTGGGATCTATGGCTCAGTGATGGCTTATTTTTTGCGTCTCGAGCTGACGTTTCTAATGGTACCATTTTTGCGCAGATGCTACGTTTTGATCGCCTGTTATTGCATTTTGCGTAAAACTTGCGGCGACCAAAAAACGTAATTTTGGCGTTTGGAATTTTTTTGCCACTACACTGGATACCAATCAGATTAATTGATTTTATATTTTGATAGATCGGGCATTTCTGAACGCAGCAATACCAAATATGTGTATATTTATTTATTTTTTAACCCTTTAATTTTCAATGGGGGGAAAGGGGGGTGATTTGAACTTTTAGGGTTTTGTTTTTTTTTGTTTTAAACTTTTTTTTTAAATTTTTTTTTTATTTTACTAGTCCCCCTAGGGGGCTATAGCGATCAGCAATCCGATCGCTCTGCACTATCTGTTGATCACAGCTATACAGCTGTAAACAGCAGATTCAGTCACTTCCTGTTTCCCTCTGCTACCGGCCAAGTGTAAACGAAAGTAAAACTTCATAGCTGCAGGCGTCATCACATGACCCAGTGCTACGATGGCAACCACCGAAAGTCACGTGATCACGCACATGACTTCCGGTGGGGACGGCGGTAAGTAAAAATCATGGCCGCGCGCATATAGATCTCGCTGCCAGACTTTGGCAGCGAGATTTAAGGTGTTAAATGTTGCGAGTGGAAGCGATTCCACTCGCAACATGCAGGCACACATGTCAGCTGTTGAAAACAGCTGATATGTGTGCCGACAGCCGCCGCCTGCCCGCGGCAGGGGGCGGGGCTTAACGGGACACGCTCCATGACGGATATATTCGTCCATGGTCGTGAAGGGGTTAAAATAAGCAATAAATATCGTTCAACTTCACAATTGTATCCACTTGTTGTTGATTCTTCACCATAATATTAAAATGTTTATCTTTATGTTTGAAGCCTGAAATGTTGGAAACGGTTGAAAAATGTAAGGGGGGACGAATACTTTTGCAAGGCACTGTATTCCTCTGTAACCAATGCCATCATTATATTTTGCAACAACAAGGTTGCGAAGGTCTTAAGACAGCTCTCTCGTTTTACCCATCATGAGATGTTTATTGTGTGATAATGAGCCATCTTTTTATAGTAAGTGCGTTCTAATTACTGATAGACTTCAGATGGTGTCATGACTTTCCATGGCTTTTTGCACCTCTGTTTATTCATGTGTTCAATACTTTTTCCCTGTGTTATTTCTCATTATTACACATAACTTAGTTTATGGACATTTTTGGTTTCATTTCTCTACCTGTGTAGATTGGATGGGTTGTTATCGACTTCTGGTGAGAAATTCATGTCAATAGCAGCTTTAGAAAAATATTTACTTGGAAAATTGGTGATGTGTTCAATACTTATTTCACCCACTGTATGTGGTATAAACATCTCCTGACACAATATCACAAAATCATGTATTCTTTCCAAAGCTGGTCAACGCGCTCCACTTATATGCCAAAACAAAGTGTAAGGAAGGCCACCATCGATAGTAGAATCGCATCTTATGCCAACACCGTTGATGAACAGAGACAAGGCCCTTTGGCTTAGATGACCAGGTGGAGTAAAAGGTGGATATTCAAGGAGGATAAATAACAATTTGGGTGCCATTTTTATTTTTTCAGAGATCCCCCTTCATGCGAAATATGCTGTGAAGACCTCCCGCTCACAGCTAACACCTCGTCCATGAAGTTAATGGGGAACATAAGTAAAAAATGAAACCTCACCCTGCCCCGGTCTCTCGGGTGTCCCTGAATGTAATGAATTTTACTTGTATGAACCCATTTTTTTCCTCTCCAGGGTCTTGCTCCACCTCTTACAGAAATATTTTGCATTTAATTGAGAAACTATATCTTGACCCATTTTCTGCCAGGATAAAAGCTCACTATTTCCTCCGAGACTGCACAACAAGAGGAATTCTGGAGAATATTATGGCTTTTAATATAAAAAATAAGTGAGGCTTAGTAATATTGAAAAAATGACCAAGCACCAAGACATAAAGATTTTATAGATTTTTTTTTTCTAAATGAATTTGCAGAAATTAGAGGCTTTTAGAACAAGATCAGCTTAAAATGTATCAATAGCAGCTCAGTAAATACTGGTTACAGGACTGGGGCAACTACCCATTATCCTCTTTAATGAGGACCTGTCATCGAGTCATAAGAGGTATTTTTTTTACTTTTATATTATTCCCGTTGTTCCCCAGAGTATTCCAATATTTGTTGTTGTATATACTCTTTTGGAATGCTGAGCCTTTTTATTTAGTTCATATTTTTCTGCTCTCATAGGATAATAATGCACAGCAGCCTAAAGACACGCCCCAGAGGATCTTGTAAGCAACACCCCCTTGGTAAAGACCTATTAAAATAAAAGGCCCATAGCTCTAGAAATATAGTTTGGATTAAAAAAAAAGATCAACAAGAACAAAACGGAATACTCATACGAGCAGCGGGAATAAAATAAGAGCAATAACTTCCCACTTTTCACTTCATAATAGGCCTCTTTCATAGAGGACAACATTTTGTTTTACTTTAAATTGTGTATATTATTAAAAAGGGGTCAAAGAGCTGATTAAAATGTTTGTTTTTCTCTACTCTTGTGCTTAGTTATGAGCTCTTCAAGGTTATATAAATTTTTCCTTCCAGCAAGGGGGTATTATCAGAGATTGGTCTCTGTGGGTGTTTACTTTTTCTACTCTATGACTGTGTCCAATCATAAAAAAGCAAAATAATAGAGGGGATAAAAAAGCAAGTACCCACAGAGAAGGTCAGTAACGAAATTCCGGCATGATCTGGTGATAAATTTCTTTTTCAAGCAAAGGGGTATTATCACAGATTCTTCTCTGTGCGTGTTTACTTTTTCCCCTCTATGACTGTGTCCAATCATAAAAAAGCAAAACAATAGAGGGGATAAAAAAGCAAGTACCCACAGAGACGTCAGTAATGAAATTCCAGCATGATCTGGTGATAAATTTATTTTTCAAGCAAAGGGGTATTATCACAGATTCTTCTCTGTGGGTGTTTCCTTTTTCCCCTCTATGACTATGTCCAATCATAAGAAGGTAACATATTAGAGGGGATAAAAAAGCAAGTACCCACAGAGACGGTCAGTAACGAAATTCCAGCATGATCTGGTGATAAATTTTTCCTTCAAGCAAGGGGGTATTATCAGAGAGTCCTCTCTGTAGGTATTTACTTTTTCCCCTTTATGACTATGTTCAATCATAAGAAGGAAACATATTAGAGGGGATAAAAAAGCAAGTAACCACAGAGAAGGTCAGTAACGAAATTCCAGCATGATCTGGTGATAAATTTTTCCTTCAAGCAAGGGGGTATTACCAGTTTCTTCTCTGTGGATGTTTACTTTTTCTCCTCTATGATTCTGCCCAATCATAAAAAAGCAACATAATAGATGGGATAAAAAAAAGCAAGTACCCACAGAGACGGTCAGTAACGAAATTCCAGCATGATATGGTGATAAATTTCTCTTTCATGCAAAGGGGTATTATCAGAGATTCTTCTCTGTGGGAGTTTCCTTTTCCCCCTCCATGACTTTGTCCAATCATAAAAAAGCAACATAATAGAGGGGATAAAAAAAAGCAAGTACCCACAGAGACGGTCAGTAACGAAATTCCAGCATGATCTGGTGATAAATTTCTTTCTCAAGCAAAGGGGTATTATCAGAGATTGGTCTCTGTGGGTGTTTCCTTTTTCCCCTCTATGACTCTGTCCAATCATAAAAAAATCAACATAATAGAGGGGTTAAAAAAAGCAAGTAACCACAGAGACGGTCAGTAACGAAATACCAGCATAATCAGGTGATAAAATATTAGTCCCATTGCTTGCTATCTTTACAGCTCCAGGAGAGGAGTAAATCTGAAGCGTTGGAGCAGTGTAGATCACTGTGGGAAGAGTTTTTGTCACATACATCACTCTGGTCCTACTATCGAGCATATTATCAATCTCCTTATTACCAGATACCAGTAATAATTCCAGAGCGCTGTATATGACAAACAAGGCATCTACGATGATCTTCCAATCTCCGGTACTTTGATGATTTTCACTTCTCTGGTGCTCCAAGCTGCAGCTGTCCTCCTCTCCCGGAGCTGTAAAGTCAGGAAGAGACCGGAGGAGTGACAAGTTCTCAGAAAGATGGTGAAACACATCAAATCTCACCGGCTGACACTGAAAATGCCGGATTCTGACCTTCTCTGGGGGCGTTTGTTTGTTTTTTTGCTCCTCTATGATGTTGCCTTTTTATGATTAGGCAGTGTCATAGAGGAGAAAAGGAAAAAAGAAACACCTCCCAGAGAAGAATCTTTTACCACACCCTTTACTGAAGTGGAAATTTGCATATTGTGTGCCTTAAACTTCAAAAACCTATATGTTTGCAACATTTTTGTCATCTTTTCAGCCCCTTTTTATACAGTTCAAAATAAAAAAAGATATTGTGAAAGATTTCCCTTTAATGGGTTGCCAGGCCTTAGAATACAAGGTATTTGCACACAGAATGGTTTGTGGATTCTACTGGAGCTGGTCTACTATGAAAATCCCCCTGAAAAATAGCTCAAACACCACTGGTAAAAAAATTCCTATTCCTATCTATTGTAAAACGAATTGTTGGTCAAGAATAAAGTCTTTTGAGCATTTTTCTTTCACTTTAAGGTTTTGAAAAAGAAAAAACAAAAGTATATAAAACTTATTTGAAGCGCCTCCTGATGGAAAATACTCCAAACAAGGTAACGCCTAATTAAAAAGTTGCAAAATAACACTTCATGGAAAAAAAAAAATGCTTGAAAAACTCTTCAAAAATGGTGAGGACAAGAAAAATCCCTCAAAAAAACTTTTCATTGTAGGAACTTTCTCTAAAGTGGTTTCCACTACAAAACTCATCATTTTTGACCGCCTCTAACAAAGTGCACGAGCACATAGACCAGGTTGTCAATCATTGAAGAGACCCGCCCACTGGACTCCTAAGTATAAAAGTAGCAGTGGTCTAACATATAAATTTTGGGGGGGGGGTCGAAATATCATGGCCAGTCAATAGGTGGATTAGGGAAAAGTGTTCATATATGGCGACTTCTGTCACATTTATTATCCAGTGCAGTTTTAGAGCAGTTGCCATCGGTCTGGTCTGGTTGTACTCCGTCTAGCTTTACGGCACTATTAATAAATCTACCGTAACGTTTCATATTCTCAATGCCACGCGGCCTATCTTGTGCTGTGGGGAGTCATTATTTGTACTCATTGAAGCGTGGGATTATTTTTGGCTTTTGTCTTTGTTTTCATCTTGATGCATTTTCACGTTGAGAAATATCCATTTCGATGGTATAGACAAAACCGGCAGCTGCTGAGTAGTGGATTTTGTAATTTTTCATTTATACCATTGTTACGCAGATCCTTCAACGCTAAACTGAAATAGCAGCATTTCTTAGACATCGTCCTCTTTGTGAACCCCCAAAACAATCAATTGCTTCTTAAAGAAGACCTATCACATCTGGGGAGTTCAAAATATAAAACCTTTCTCAAATACACTACTAACAAAAAGTTAGGGATATTTGGCTTTCGGGTGAAATTTTTGGATGATCCCATAATGCCCTCTGACCTTTTCAGGTGACCTTAATGTGACCTTCTCTAATCTTTTGAATGCTCATGTCCAACTGTTCCATGATTCAGGACTTTTTCCACAACTCACTGTTCTCTAACAAGGACCTTAATAATTTGACAGCTGTGTGAGACTTCTTGCTTCTCATCTGAGAAATATCACCTCGTTGGGTGAGCCTTGGATTGAGCAACATGTAAACATGACAGACGTTTGCTGTATATCCAGAAAGAAGAAGGAACCACCCGGCACTATTCAGCAAGCACAACGCTCAATCCACTTGGTCCAGACTTGTCACCGCACTATATGGCAGCAGATCCATAGAGCAATGGAAGTGGTGCTCTTTCCATTAGACAACAATCCATATAGTTCATGAAACAAAGGCGGAAGGCATTCACCAGGTATGTTCAATAAAAAAGTTGTTTATTTGACCATCAGGTCAGGGAGAAAGGTGTGAGGGAGGTAGGAACACACAATCTGTCGGACGACGGCCGTTTTGCGTCTTTACAACTGACGCTTCCACGCTTCTACTCGTGAAAGCGTCAGTTGTAAAGACGCGAAACGGCCGTCGTCCAACGGATTGTGTGTTCCTACCTCCCTCACACCTTTGCTGTATACTTTGCTTTATACTGGATACTGTTATATAAGAAGAAATGTGAGATGATTCCTGTGTATTAAGGAGCAGCAGAAAGAGGTAAGAAACAGCAATTGAGGTAAATCCTGTGACAGGCTTCTCCTAGGTGCTGTGATGTCGGTGTTATTTGTAGTGGGAAACTCAGATTTACTTTTTTACACGAAGTTATATCCTCCTTTAAGAGACAAAACTCTTTACCTCTTCCAAGATCATTTAGAATGCTCCCAGAAATATGGGAACATCTTCCAGACTTTTAGAGGAATTTGAAAATCTCCTGGGAGTCACCTAAATCACTGAGAACCTTCTTGGAATAAGCAGTTCCAGAAGGTTTGCTTTGCCGGACAACCTCCTCTAATCACTCTAGCAACTTCCTTAACATATTCAATGTCACGGGTGTGTCACGGTTGACAGACAGTCGTGTGGTGTCTGGCAAAAGAAGGTCACAACATGCACAAAATGCTCCTTGACTTTCTATTGTTCCTGCTGTCAGTTTTCAGTGTACTAGTTAGCTCCTCTGGGTTTTCATCCTTTTCTCTTTAAGACCCAGCAGAGCCCGTCTTCCCTTCAGCTGCTAATCATCTGTATTTCCTCTTTGGGTTTAAAAGGAACCTGTCACCGTTTTTTCGGCCTATAAGCTGCGGCCACCACCACTGGGCTCTTATATACAGCATTCTAACATGCTGTATATAAAAGCCCAGGCCGCTGGGTATAACACAATGGCGCCGTTCTCCGGGACCGGCGCCTCCCCTTTTGACCATCTTCGTCTTCCTTATTCTGAAGCTGCAGTGCATGACGCGTCTACGTCATCCACACTGGCCGGCATTGAGGTCCTGCACAGGCGCACTTTGATCTGTCCTGAGCAAACTGCGCCTGCGCAGGACCTCAATGCCAGGCTTCAGAATAAAGAAGACCAAGATGGCCGAAAGGGGAGGCGCAGAACCTATCTAAGGTGGGGAGGGACTCCAGGAACCAGCGGAAGGTTTGGTCAGAATGTCTCCATCTCGCCTTCCCTAGACAAAAAGTTTCCCTTCCCTTTCGCTTGATAATTCCCTGTACCTAGCGTGATAACAAGTATTCTCTTGTGCTTCCCCTCTCTTCTACAACTTTTTACCTCAATTCACTTCACAATCTTTTACTTCTACCTGAAAACCCTCTTCCAATAAGAATATAACCTTGCAAAAAGTATTTTTCCAACCGGTGTTCCAAGGCCACCTCCACCTGACATATCTAGGGTTGCCCACCTCTTTTCCAGACCTTATGTACCTTGTATACATACTGTACACTTTATATAGCTGACAGTCAAGTGAGAGTTTGGCCAACAACTACTGTATACCTTCTGAATTCCCCATAGTTGCCCAATGCTGGGACCTTCTATATGGGGAAGGTGGAGTAAGGTGCTACCAGTGGTGGTTTACCTTGTTGGAGAGCAAAAGGATTGGGTGATTGGAGAGAGTGAATAATTGCGCACTTCAAACTCACAGAAAATCGGGGGGCCTCCTACAATTTAGATGGACGCTGTTCCTGCCGAGATTCGGTTGACCTTAATCAACGCTTCGCTGTTTGTGCCTCGTTTTTGCAAAAAAACTTTTATTTTGCTACTTTGCCTACTTTTTATCTTAGTCTCACATCACTTTGGTTGGGCTGTGAACCATAGAATGTTTCTTCTACCTGGGCACTGTCAGATTACATAGCGTTTGTTTGTAGTCTGTAACCATGGAGACACTTTTAATAACAAAGCCCTGGACAATATAATTAGCAACGTTTGCGTTTCCAGGCACTTACCATTTTACAGATGAGGAGACAGAGTGGGCCATGCCACTGTTCTCTATATTATCGAGCACCATCCCCAATGTAGAGGAGTTTCTGCTAAATTACTGGCAGTTGAGTATGTGAGGAGCTGGTTTCGGACGAAAGCCTATTGAATCAGTGGACCCCATAGCTCTAAGAGATTTGGACTGTTTACAGAACAGAGCGCCAGTTACGTCAATCTAATGGTTGTATATTATTAGAGATTGCTTACTTGTCAATTTATAGTGCACAATTTGAAGGGGGAAGGGGTTGTAAATGTGTGTGTCTAAGTTGACCTCCTTGGATTCTAATGTAATCAGCCCTGCAGTAGGATTCATTGTCTTGCATCAGGGGGGGGTGTGTGTGAATTCTATTGTTCCCCTCTCAGGGGGCCCCCTGATATATAATCCTGCAGACTGGGCGGAGACAGTCCTCTTTCATACTTGGAGCTTCATGAAAAAAAAATGTCTAAGTGGTGGCTGTGATGAGCACTTCTGCCCATCCAGGGGGCTGATCCAAGGAGAGGAAGAACAATAAGCCACATGTTTGGTCAGAGAGCTGGTGCTGTGCCGTGGACGGGGAAGATTTGTTGTTGCGGCTAGGTCCTGGTACCCATGAATGGACTATAGAGATTGCAGCTGAATACACATGCTGTGGTTGTGATATCCATTGTCTGGATTTGAGGAAGTATCCTAAGGAATACTGTTGATATCAATTGCCTGGATTTGACAAATTATCCTAAGGACTATTGTTGATATCCGTCATCTGGATTTGAGGAACTATCTTAAGGACTATTGTTGACGTCTATTATATGGATTTGAGGAAGTATCCTAAGGACTATTGTTTATATCTTTGTAGCCTCCATTCCAACACTCTTACACCCCTCCAATCTATCCTAAACTTTGAGGCCCGATTAATCCACCTCTCCCCTCGCTATTCCCTGGCCTCGCCACTCTGCCAATCCCTTCACTGGCTTCCCATTGCCCAAAGACTCCAGTTCTACACACTAACCATGACATACAAAGCCATCCTCACCCATCCCCTGTAGACTGTGAGGCCTCGCAGGCAGTGTCCTCTTGTATCCTCACCCATCCCCTGTAGACTGTGAGGCCTCGCGGGCAGGGTCCACTCTCCTCCTGTATCCTCACCCATCCACTGTAAACTGTGAGCCCTCATGGGCAGGGTCCTCTCTCCTCCTGTACCAGTCTGTTTTTGTAATGTTCATGATTGTTGTACTTGTTTTTTATTTATACCCTTTTCACTTGTAAAACGCCATGGAATAAATGGTGCTATAATAATAAATAATAATAACAATAATATACCATTTTATTTCATCTGGATGTTATAAAGGGGATACCATCTTCTTTGTGTCTTACAGGAACAAAATATAGTGCATGTTGAAATCCAACAACTTAGGTCCTTTATTCTTTTTCATGACATCTGTCCAATAGCAGATAATCACCAATTACTGATCTCCTGGTAAGCCCGCCCATGAGGAGTTTTTCAGAAATATAAGCTTGAAGTAACACACTTGCCGACTGTCCCGGAATGCCCTGGAGGCGCCAGGAAAATAAAGGAATCACTGCTTGACGCCTGAAAAGTTGACAAATATCCTTGACTTTATAGAAGACTCCTGGAACCTCCTGGAAAAGTTTACGGGATGCTTACCTATCAAACTAAGGCTCGGCACCCAGATGCACATTTAGGGGAGCGGGAAACAGGTGCGGCAGTAAAAAAGGGCAGTGGTTATTTTGGGAGAATTCTGGTGGAACACTCTCGAATCCCTCATGGGACTTTTCAAAAATTGCCATATAATTAAAGGATTTAAAAAAGTTTGTGTTTTCTAACATTGGTCCCCATCATCCTTACAAAGCATCGTAACAATGAATCAACAAGCAGCATTGGAAGACAAGCAAGTTCCATAGACAGTGTGGAGCGCTATCATCAGTTCATGCATTGACAGAGCAGATCGTTTCGGCATTCAATAGTGGGCAACAAAGAAAAAAAAAATTCCATCTGTGCATGCTGGGAGACGGGGCGGGACGCTTTGGGAAACAACAAAGGAAATGGACAAAATTTGCAAAAAAAAATAATTAAAAAATAAAAATTAAAAAAATGGGAAGAATGGGGAAGGGGACAAGATTTAAATGTTGTAGTGACCATTCCTGGGAACTTACTCAGAGCCTTTGTTCCATAGCCGTCGTCACCTAATCCGAGGCTGTCCTGCCCAGCAGTACCCAGAGAGTGAGCAATGAGAGAGGAAGAGGAGGCGCAGAAGAGGAAGGAAGAAGTCAGTGGAGTTGAAATGAATACTACCATGACAGACCGTGCCGAATAACAACCTGGATCCGCGCATCGTCCACTTAATGGATGGAACAAGGTGAAGTTTTGTTATAAGGGATTACAAACTTTTTAGGGGGGTATTACAAGCAGAATGACCTTGTAGAAAAATACTAAGTATTAAGGGTATAAAGTCGGGAACGTGATATTGACCTAAGGTGTTGAATCCGGTAAGATATATTGACCCCCCCATATAAATTGGGAACATAACTTGTGACGATGGTAAACTCTAGTCAAGGCCTGTGAAGGTCTCAGACCTTTTTTTTTAAGTAATACCTTATTTTTCCAACCAACTACTGTCATGAACCCATAAGAAGTATTGAATGGGTTGAGGTCAATTTGGGCCAATACATGGCTTTGTTGGGACCAATGGAAAAATGATTCCCCTCCATCTATCCATCTCGAACATGTTCTTGCCCCCTTTTAACCACAACATAACTTCTATTGTTGGCATTGTACATATCATCCACGTCTAATAGGTTTTTTGTGATCATCCCAAAGACTATTGTCGGATTCCGTTGACTTAAGGCCGCTTTACACGCTGCGATCTCGCTAGCGAGATCGCTAGCGAGCATACCCGCCCCCATCGGTTGTGCGTCACGGGCAAATCGCTGCCCGTGGCGCACAACATCACTCAGACCCGTCACACGGACTTACCTTCCCTAGCGACGTCGCTGTGTCCGGCGAACCGCCTCCTTTCTAAGGGGGTGGTTCGTTCGGCGTCACAGCGACGTCACTAAGCGGCCCCCAATCGAAGCGGAGGGGCGGAGATGAGCGGGACGAACATCCCGCCCACCTCCTTCCTTCCTCATTGCGGGCGGTCGCAAGTAAGGTGAGGTTCCTCATTCCTGCGGTGTCACACATAGTGATGTGTGCTGCCGCAGGAACGACCAACAACCTGCGTCCTGCAACATCAACGATATTTGGGAAATGGACAGCGTGTCAACGATCAACGATAAGGTGAGTATTTTTGATCGTTAGCGGTCGCTCGTACGTGTCACACGCAACTAGGTCCGCTAACAAGGCTGGATGTGCGTCACGAATTCCGTGACCCCAACGACATCTCATTAGCGATGTCGTTGTGTGTAAAGCGGCCTTTAGTCGAAACATGGAGGCCCTGGGACACTTCCTAGCTGATCATCAATAAAGGTCTCGGGCTACATTGTACACAGTATTGTATAATGTCACAGCCTAAAGGCGGCAATATAGCTATCCGCCAAGACAGCCTTCCCTCCTACACCTGCACACTCGGTACGGCTAAGCATGCATGTGTTTGGAACGTGGAAAGGGGAGGAGGACACTAACAAACTTCTGTGACAATGGCTTATGTTTCCTAAAAATAAACTAATTGGACATGTTAAAAGCCAACAACCTTACCCTTATTTACCCTAAAACTTATTTTGGCAGGGTGGAAATCACCCCCATACACATGAGATGTTCATATTGTCATATTCGGCTAATGTGTATGGTCAGCTAAATTCAACCGAACACTGAATATAGGCAACGGAAGAAGGGGTCAACATGGACTTTTGGGCTAATTTTGGTATAAATTGGTGAACACCAAGTTGTACTAATGCCGGTAACCAAAAAGAGGTCTCCTAGTTCATTCTAATTGGTTTTTCTCATTTACTACAAAGCAAAAAGCTATGGTTGGCTAAACCATACACTGAATATAGGCAACGGAGGAAGGGATTAACATGGAATTCTGAACCAATTTTGGTAAAAATTGGTGAAGACCAAATGGTACATTAGGCTTTCCTCATTCACTACCTGGTAAGAAGCTGGTGGTCTTTTCTACAAGGTCAATCTGTTGTCAAGTGGAAGCAGCCAAGGGTCTATCAAGGAGTGGAGGTTCATCATGCCTCGCGTCTCAGCATCGATCACAGATATTTGGTCTACCCACCTGACTGCTGCTCCCATTTTACAAAGAGGGGGTGGATTTGGATCGAATTTATGGTCCCAAAGGTTATCCCATAGAGGAAAAAGCCAAAGGATCCAGGGTGTATTCATGCAGAGGTCACAGTAGCAATGCCTCTCCTGCCTATTGGACCTGTATGCCTGGATGTGTGACAGGGTGAGAGGGAGGGATCGTGTCATGCGTGTCACCCGTTTTTGCTTTTTGTGCCACACGTGACATCGTCTCCGCGACTTCTACTTACGGTCAGGATCGCTTGATTCTTGCTCACTTTGCTCCTTGTTCTTGTAGAATGGGAACTTTCGTGAAAAGATGAGGTTCTTTTTACGCCTGTCATTGAATGACTGTGAAGGAGAGAAGGCATGGGGCAAAAACAGGGGCGTCTAATTCTTGTCACACTCATGCTGACAAAACTAGTGTGTAAATGTGGATACAACTACAGTGACCAAAGTATCTGCCAGAAACAAATATATTCAAAAATAGAGATATTCAAATTTTTTTAACATTTTTAATATTTTAAGTCAGTTTTGGGTTAGTACACGATTACATATATCCTGCCTTCCTTTGTAACGGTAACTACACATCTATAAAATAAAATTAGGCTAATGTGTAATCCCATTGTCATGGTTCTGTCATGTTTAATTCCATTGTCAGGCCTCGGGTCCTGCACTTGTGTTGGGAGAGGCCTGTTGTGATTGCTCCGCTTCTTTAGGGAGGAATCTCGCCGGGAACGCCACCAGTCGTAGTTCCTGTTCTGCAGTGAGTGTTCTGGCTCATGCGTGTACTCTGTTCTGATCTAGTCTTCCTACCCCGGACCACCATTACCCTTCTCCGCACGTGCCCGTGACTCTGACATTACCGCCCTGGCTTCTGACCTCCAGCTCGTACCCCGACCTCGGCTCTGCTTTCTCCCTGTGTACCTTACATGACTTCCTGGCTTCTGAACTCCGGCTCATACCCTGACCTCGGCTCAGCATTCTCCCTGTGTTCCATATGTGACCTCCTGGCTCAAGACCTCCGGCTTGCTTGACTTTCCCACCACTAGTTGCATCAAGTGACACTTAGTGGTTGAAAGTCACACCAATGGCCTCGAAATCTCAAAAACGTGCGTCTTCTATGTCCCAAATTCCCATGGTTTTTTTTTTTTTTCTATGTTTTTGAAAGGTACATTAAGCCCTGAGAGTCATGGGTGGAAACCATAAGTCTGAGGACTTAATAAGGCACTGTTGGGTCATTGATACTAGTGGAAGTAGTTGTCATGTGGTGTTCAGCTTCACTCACTGGGTGTCATGGCAGCGTTGGACTCTATTCACACCACAGAGTCTGACACAATTTGAGGTCTCTTAGTTGCTTATCCTGACTTGGCTCGTTGGCTGTTTTAGCTTCACTGCTCTCCAGTCCAGCAGGAGTTAATTCCTGCTGGCTTTATAAACTGCTGTAAGGAGCTCAGGCTGCTTTCATCACTCACAGCTGTCTTCACTGTTTATAAGGTACTGGATTCGGTTGCCTGTCGCCGAATATAGCTCAGCATTGCTGCAGCGATACCGGTCTCATTGTAGTGATCCAGAGCCTGGTAATCTATTGTGTGCTTTCCTGTGTGGTGTGGAAATATCCCTGTTGTTAGTTTATTTCCTTCCTCTGTTTTATTTCTTCCTGGGCACGTATTGTCTCTCTCCTGTGTCTGATTGCAGTGTGCTTGTCTGTTGGTTTTTCCCCTGTCTGTGGTATTTGTGGGGTTTGCTTCTCCGGTCCCTGCACCTCTAGGGATGGGGGAGAGGGGGTGTTAGTTCAGGGCTCGGACAGGAGTTAGGGTCATGCAGGAAGTCCAGACCTGGCTACCATCAAGCCTACCTCTGGGATAAGGGACAGAGCAGGATCCCTAGTCTGAGGGCCAGGTTAGAGGTCCCTTTTCCAGTTATCCCTGCAATCCCGTGACAGTAGTGGTATGGTTAGATAAATGTGTGTCGTCTTTTTTTGCAAAGATCTGATGAAATAGAGTGTCAAATGCAAATCAGGGTGAAAGTGCCCTGGGGGCGTGTCAATGCAGAGAATGCTCCTCCCAAGTGCACAGACACGCCCCCAGTGCACCTAAACATTCCACATTCAAATGAATGGGAAAAAAATGCAATTAAAAATCAGATAAAAATATGGGTATGTTACGCAGTTTTTTTTCCTGCCAACACTCACAATAATCAGCTGCAAATACTCAACATGTGCACAAAGCCTTACTGTGGGTATTGACGAATGACGCCTATTGACTCCCTAAAAATAACGATTGATAGAATTGTGTATTAACTGGGACGTATTTCTATATATTTCTAAAGTATCTTCCTTCATATTGGGAGTCTTAAGACACACGACTGACATCTGCAGCTTCACGCCACTGACGTCTGTGACTCTCGTTACTGTTACTTTGGTGAAACGCTTCTCGTTAGTCTTTAGAGACTTATTTTCCCTTTTCTCGCTACTTTGCGCTCAGAACGCGTCTGCTTGACATCTCTTATTATATTTTCTTCATGTGTGATAGGAACTATTTTTAGATAGTAATTTATTTTGCTGTAATGTAAAGAGCCGCGCGGCCGAACGTTCACACCCCGGTGACTTCTCCAGTCACTGCACAATTATTATATGCATCGGTGCCGGAAGCTTCTGACCCTTTACAGATCATAGGATACAAAATATGCGCATCCGTATTCAACGAGAGGGCGTCTATCATTGATGTATTGTCTATTGATCTCATCTATGGAGCCACCGATCTCACATCTATCTAATATATCTGCAGTGTATAATATCTGTCAGTGTATTATCTACATATGTGTTACAGATAGTCTGCAATCTATTAACAAATGGCAACACCCACATTTCCAAACGGTGAAAAATGGCATATTACAAGCCCATGTACATAATGATTCAGCTCTGGGAATGAGCCACTGGAAAAAGGCTCATCACAAGACCACATTGTGTACATGGGCTGGAATAAATGCTATTTTTCACTTTTTTAAAAAATAAAAAAAATAAAAAATCTATCTATCCCTCTATCTATCTATCCATCCCTCTATCTATCTATCCCTCTATCTATCTATCCATCCCTCTATCTATCTATCTATCTATCTATCCCTCTATCTATCTATCTATCTATCTATCCCTCTATCTATCTA